>NW_023658400.1:22500-24212 GCF_015228065.2 Penaeus monodon
TTGTGGTTTGTGTGTGGGTGGTGTCTGTATTACTATATCTATATATCCTATATATGCTATCTCTCGACATATCTCTCTCTTCTCTCCATATCTCTCTCCTCTATCCCTCCCCCCCCCACACACGACCCCATACCACCCCCACCCCCCCAATCCTACACACCACCCACACCCCACACACACACAACCCCACACCCCCACAACACCCACCGCCACACCCCCCCAACCCCTACCCCCCATCCCCCCCCACCCCACACCCATCTCTCTCTCTCTCTCCTCTATCTCTCTCTCTCTATCTCTCTCTCTCTATATATCCCGACCCCCCCTGCACCAGACCACACATCCATACCCCCCCACACACAGCTCACCCCCCCACCCCACACACCCCACACCCCCACCCACACACCTCTCTATTTATATCTATCTCTCTCTCTCTTTATTCTATATATATATAATAACTATCTATTGTATGTATGTTGTATAATTATTATTCTTATATTAATCTACTATACCTCTATATATATATCTGTGTGTGTGTGTGTGTGTGGTGTGTCTTGTGTGTGTGTGTGTCTGTGTGTGTTTGTGTGTCTATACATAATATGTAATTAAAATACATTATATCTCAATAATAAATATACGTATTCTTTTATAAATAAATATATATATATATATAGTATATAATATATTATATAGTATTATATTATATATATAAATATATATATATATATAATATATACATATATAATATTTATATATGTTTGTTGAGTGTATACATATATAAAATTAAAATATATATATATATATATATATATATTATATTATATTAATATATAATATAGTATAAAATATATATATATATATATAATTATATATATATGTATAAATATATATACATATGTGTATGTGTTGTTTTTTTTTATTTTTTTTTTTTTTTTTTGTTTTGTGTGTGGTGTGTGTGTGTTTGTGTGTCTATTTAATATATATATTTTATATAATTATAATATATATATATATATATTAATATATAATCATATACATATTATTATTTTTTGTTATTTAATTTTTTTATATATATAATATATATATATATATATATATATATATATAATTATATATATATATATATAATATTATAGGTATATATATATATATATATATATATAATATATAATATATATATATATGTATAAATATTTTTTAAAATATAATTATATATTATAAAAATATATACTATAATATTATATTAACAATATATGTTTTCTGTGTGTGTGTGTTGTGTGTGTGTGTGTGTGTACTGTTAATTTGTTTTATAATAATATATTTATATATATATATATCATATATATATATATATATTATATATTTATATATTTTTATTATATATAGTATAATTATATATTATAATATATACATATATATAATGTATATTATATTTTATTATATACTATATATTTACATTTTATTGTTTATATATTATAAATATTTTATATACATCATGTTTTATTTTTATTATTTGTATTCTATTTTTTATATAAATATTATTATTTCATGTATATATTAATATTAATTATATATATATATATATATATATATTATTATTATAAATATATTTTAATATATTAATTATGGGGGTTTTGTGGTGGGTGTTATATATATATATATATTATAAAATATATAATATATATATATATTAATATAATATATATATATTACGA
>NW_023658401.1:5000-14342 GCF_015228065.2 Penaeus monodon
ATAATGTTGATCTGATGCTTGTTGTTTTCAAGGTGTGTAGTGAGTCTGCGTGTTATTCTCGGGAACTTCTGGCAATGAAATAGGGCGATGTTTTGTTTATGTTACTTGCTCCTTGTGCTGTGTTTGATAGTGTTGACTGATTTTTCTGGGGTGATAAGTGTGGAGAGGAGACTGTCCTCTGTGAGATTGTTTGAGAGTAATGATGTTTTTGGGGAGAATTAGGTTTCTGTGTTGTAGAAAATGTGTGACCTCGGTCTCTGTAGTGTGGTCGAGTCGGGCGTTCTTGTGGGTGAAAATCTGAAAATTCTGTTGCCAGAATTCCCTGTGGAGAATTTCTTCCACTGAATCAACCTTTTTGTCTTTATGTGTTGTAAATGTATGTGGCTGTCTGTCTGACCTCATGAGTTTTTTTAAGAAAATCCAGAACGTCTTGGGGTCTCTTGTGTTCTGACATTTTTTTTGTGCAAGGGTTTCCCAGTGTTGTTTTTCATTACTTTAACCTCGTCTGTTAATTGCGTTTTGAGTTCTCGGTATCGTGTGTGTAGTTGTGCGTCCCAGTCCCGTGTTATTGTTAGCTCTATTGTATTTTGAACAATTTCAGACGGTATGTTTCACTGTGCTGGGGATGGCTTTGTGTGTTGTTCAGGGTATGCTAGCCAGTCTGGCCGTCTGTATGTCTGTGTACCACTGGTTGTTTATGATGTGTGGGTTGGCCCTCGAGATTGGTTACTTGTGTGTTTTCAAGCGTTTGTTTAAATCCCTCCCAATTTACATGTTTATAGGATTCTCGGGGCTGTGTTTTGGGTCATGATGGGGTTTGTTGATAGTGTTAATATTACAGGGAGGTGATCACTGGAGGTGACATCGTCTGTTGATATGTGAGGTTAGCAAGTACTATGTCAAGTGTTGTTGCTGTGTAATATGCAATATATGTTGATGTGTGTGGACCGAGGTGTGTGAGTCTTCTTGTTGTATGTAAGAGGCCAGGCCTCTGCCTAGTGCGTTAGTGTGGTTGTATCCAGAGTGTATGGTTTACATTAAAATCTCCCATGATGTATAATGGTTTGTTGTGCCCCAGGAGCGGCAAGATGTCAGGTTGTGGGATGTATGATCTTCGTGGTGGGATATAGAGTGTTGCCAGTATGATGGGTATGATGTGGTGTGTTTACTTCGACTGCCAAAAGGTCTGAGATGAAGTTATTTATGATTTGCGAGAAATATTCTTGATCGCAATTGTCACGTCATTGCTTCTTTCTTGTTTTTTGTTTGAAGAGTAGACTGTGTATAGGTCGATTTTTAGTGGATTAGGGTTATTGAGCCCATGGCTGTTTAAGAGGATGATATGAGGGTCGTGTTTTCTGTATGTGTTGCAGAGTTCGTTTTTACATGTTGTCAGTGTAGTACGTTGTGTTGCACGATTATGTGGCATGAATGTAGTAGTGCATTACTTATCATGTTTGTGTGCTGTGTTCTTGCATTTTACAGCAAGGTATCCACCGTGTATTCTGTTGATGTTAGGGTGTTTTTCAATCATGCTGTTTGTTACAAGGATGTTTTCTTGTATGAGGTGATCGTGTACTTTTTCAGATATGACCATGTTGAAATACTCTAGGTGGCTCTAGAGAAGAGCCACCTGATTCGCTCATTTTTTACATCTTGGCCGATTTTTTGTCGGCTTGAGTATTCATGTTTAGCGGTGTTTCTAGCAAAATCTGATGCCGTAATATTTGGGGTCTCAATTGAGCTCTCAATTTTTTGGGGGTCATAAGGATCTATAGAGACTGGGTTGCCAGTTAAGCTGGGGGAGGGGAGGGGGGTCTTGAGGCGTGCCGTTAGTGGTGCTGGTACAGCGTGCGTTTTGGGGGGTTTTATGGCCCCTGAGGGGTAGCTTGTGCTCCTTTGGCCTGACTAAGGTGTCGGGAGCTAGGGTTGCAGGAGTTGTAGGGTGTTTTGGAAGATTAGTTCAAGTTGGGTGTCCAGTGCTTGGACATGTGAAGCCGTTTCTGAGGGGTTCCTGGCTGAAAGGGGAGGGGAGGGAGGTTGAACTACTCTTAGGATCCCCAGCAGTCAAGGGCGAGAGGTTGTTCCTTTTCAGGACCTCCCTGGTGTGCTCTTTAAAGCTTCGTTCAGAATTGGTTAAATTGTGTAGGTGGGCATGCATTAGGACTATCAATATTTCCTTGGAAGGGTGTCAGGAAGGGCTAGGTGCACCGTGGGCTCAGGGGGGTTGCTTTGTCCTCGGTGTCTTGGCGGACCTGGTTAACCCGGGGGTTTCCAAGCATTTGTTGTTGCCTGTATCGTGGCTTGTGCTGCTTTTTGGGCGACGGCTTTGAGGGGTCTAGCTTCCTTCTCCTTTTCTTGATTGGTTTTAATAGCCTCTTTTCTGATGGGGCAGTTGTTGGCAAATGTGTGCCCCTCCACAATTAAGGCATTCTTTACCAAGCTGGTACAGTTGCAATAAGTGTGGATGCCAGATCCACATTCAGAGCATCAGGATTTTTTTCCTTTTGCAATTGAACTTGAGATGCCCATATGCAAAGCATTTCATTCATTGTCTTACAGGGATGAATCGCTCAAACTGTATTTGCCATAGTACAACATACAATTTGAAGAGGTAAATGGCTTCCTCTTTGATTTGTTGCTGAAGCGTGATCAAACAAACCTGGCCCTTCATCATGTATAGCTCTTCATGATATAGATGGGTTTTCCACTTTTGCGTGGGAGCTGATGCCACGATCTCGGCGGTAATATCTTCATTAATCTCGTTGACAGCCTGTCTGTCGAGTTTTTGGAATACCAGGGTGAGCTTTGTGAAGTAGTAGCATAGGAGCGAATCCCACTTTTTCCAGGTCGGAAGTCGTTGTGCATGAGAAGAGCTTCTCCCCTTGGCTGTTGTCCTCTGTAAGGGCGACATACCCATCATGGGTGGAGTAGTACCGAAGTACTCTGATTTCGGCCTTGGCGAGGGCCGCCGTGGACTTCTTATTCATCGTCCAAAAAAAAGCATGAGGTCGTCAGGAATGAAATGTGGGGTGAGGGTGAAACAAGGAGGTGATAGAAAGAGAGGAAATTATTTTAGAGAGAAAGATATTGAGAAAATAGTGGATGGTGATTGTGGGTACTCTTCAAGAGAGTTAAAAGGAGCCTACACTCGACCTAGCGCCTGGTTGCCTTCTACAGTGTGCTAAGGGATTGGAGTTTTGTGTTAGACCCCTCCCTTATTGCCAATTCTTGCTACAAAAGGGCAACAGGTAAGGGGCACACCACACAAATGAATACAAAAGTCCTGGGGACTTATGTAAGCCCAGATGACAAGAAAGTGAATGGATTTTAGGAGAAAAGCACACCTAAACACAACCTCAGACTGAGGAAAACAATGATGATTTACTGTGCATTTACATTGCTAAGTTAATAATAACAATAAGGTATCGCGGCACAAATATAATAACAATAAGGTATCGTCACGAAGAGGTGCAGGACCTGAGCTCCCTCTTGAGGTGAACCAGGTTTTGGGTGGGTTGACACACTGGAGAGGGATGAACAAAAGATTCCAAACAATGATGCCTATCTAATATGGGGAATGGCATCCCTCTGGTCTCTCCACGGGTGTTCTCACCTACCCACATGTTTGCAGTGCGTGGCACCCTGGTGCGTTGTGGAGACGGAGTCCTGGAGGTTGTAGTGCATGTGTATGCTCTGGGGCTAGCATCACGCCAGGTCAGGTCAATTATCTAGTTTCCTATGGGAGGCTAGGGTCCAGCAATCATGGCACCGTTGGCACTCACACAAGTCCCGCGAGTGCTGTAACAATGCTATTGGCTGCATATACCCTCTCACCACCCCTGTAGCTGTTAGACGTTAGATCTAACATACAGTTTCCCCCTTGTTGGACTCCATGGTGGGTGGAGGCATGAGAGGATGAAATAACTGCTTATTTACATGGCAAACTATTCACAAAAATACACTGAACGAGGAAAATGTTGGCGAAACATGCAAGGCACTGACCATGGCAATCACTATATATGGCTTCTAGTGGCAAAAAAAGAAGAAAAAAAAAGCACAGGTTGATTTTGTCAGACCTGCTGCTAAAGTTGATCAGCAGATGGCCTCTCCAGGCCTGCACCCAAATCAAGAAGACTTCTGACTTCTTTTCTGACCGAGATGGGAGCACAAGGTGAACCAGCTAATCCAGCGGCTGCTCCTATAGCCAGACCCGAGAATGGGCAGTCCGAAACGCCCTAGGCCGGAGACAGACTCTGAGGGAGATTCTGGACCCCTAGGCGTTTTCTCACAGATCAAGGTCCCTTCTAAACCTAAAGGCTTCGACAATGCCTAACAACTGGTGAGAGCATTGGAGATGCAGCGAAAAATCTGGCTGTCAGTTTGGGTTGCTATAGACCAGGGCATGATCATTGTCCCGAAAGCTACCCTGAATTTCCTGTGGGAAACGAAGGAGTTTAAAGATGGGAGGAAAGTGTGTCTCTCGCCATCCCAACGATGGGGAAAAGTCAAGATGGTGCTACTTGGCTTCTCAGTTTCTTATGATGTGTATTTGATCACATCACACCCACAGGTCGTGGGGGCTTCCTTGAAAGGAGCCCCAACCACTACCCTTGATCTGGGTAACTGGGGTTCCTACAACCTCAGAACGCATTACAGTATGTATGAATGAGGTGGCAAGAGAGTGGAAGTTTCCAGTGTGTGGGAAGTGCGATTCACCAGCGATAAAGGTACAGTATACCGTCATTTGGGAACGTCTTTATAATCATTCTGAGAAACAGTGAGGTCTCGCACAGTGTCCATCCAAAATTTTCCATCCACAACCTAAAGTTCAGTATAGTTTCCCAAAGTAGGTCACATCAGGTCCACAGCCTTGTCGTGTTCATTGGACATCAGACTCCCCTTGACCCCTGCACGCATACACAGCACTCATGTACTTAAGCGGCAGAATCCGGAACCGAGATCATATGACACAGGCCTGGAGGGGGAGTACCTGTAGCAGCACGACCCTGCAACCTGAAGTTCAGCATAGTTTCCCAGGTTTGGGGTCACATCAGGTCCACCGCCATGTCCGTGCTCATTGGACATCAGGCTCCCCTTGTTCCCCTGCACGCTTACACAGTGCTTGTGTACTTAAGCGGCAGAATCCGGAACCGAGATCATATGACACAGGCCTGCCGGCTCTCCCTACCAGTGGACATCGAGCAGCAGACCTGGAAGGACACTCCTCTCTGTTTGCTGCCGCGATGCTAATTGCTTGCATTTAGCTTCGTGCCCTCTAGTCTATTCTTTGCTATACGAATTTTCAGCATTAGGATTACTCTGTGCGCACCTTTCGGGCGCGTGCTCGGACGTGGGCAGACCTTTACCTCCGCAAGGGAGGGTGTGTCTGGGGGTGCCTGCCTTACGATGTGCATAGATTTGCCATTCTACATGCTAGGGACTGGTCTGGCAGACCATCTGATGACTGCCACTCTCGCTGTTTTGCATAGGAATGATAAACAGGTAGGAGCCCCTCACTATGTCAGGCCTTCAGCCTGGTTCTGTCTAAATAGCTGCTGCTAGACAAAAACACTAACTTCCGTCCCGCCATAGGAACCAACTGGAAAGTTAGCATCTCTTCCTCACTGTGGTGAAATAGCCTTTGGGTGGCTGTTTCAAAGGGATGAAGGAACTTACTTGAACAGGTGCAGGATCCCTCTTCTCTTCCTGAGGTGAAACAGCCTTTGGGTGGCTGTTTCAGAGAGAAGAGGGATTCACTATGAAAAGGTACAGGTCCTCTTCTCCCATACTGAGGTGAAACAACCTTTGGGTGGTTGTTCAGATGGATGAGAGGAACTGCCCTGGAAAAGGTGTAAGAACTCCATCCCTCAGTGAGGTGAAACAGCCGTTGGGTGGCTGTTTCAGAGGAAAAGGGGTTCACTTTGAAAAGGTATAGGACCTCCACTCCTCACTGAGATGAAACAACCTTTGGGTGGTTGTCTCAGAGGGATGAAAGGAACTGCCTGGAAAAAGTGCAAGAGCTTCTTTCCCTCACTGAGGTGAAGCAAACCTCTGGGTGGCTGCTTCAGAGGGATGAGCAAAAGGGTTCCCAACAATGATGCCATGTAGGTGGAAGGGCATCCCCTCTGGTCTCTACCCAGGAGTTCACACCTACCCACGTGTTTGCCGTGCATGGCACCCTTGTGCGCTGCGGAGACAGGAGTCCTGGAGGTTGAGTGATGCCGTGAATGAGTACGCCCTGCTGCTAGCAACACGCCTCTATTCCAGCAAGACAGGAGGCCTGATCCAGGCCCGTTCAGGTCAATCGGCTGGTCTCCTTCGGGAGGCTAGGGTCAAGTAGCCATGCTGCCGTTGGTACTCACACTGGTCCGTGAGTGCCTTTATAATGGCTATTGGCTGTGTATATCCACTCATCACCCCAGTAGCTGTTAGACACTGGCTCTAACACTCAGCTCCCCTTGTTGGACTCCGTGGTGGGTGGGGGCGTGAGTGGATGAAGCACTGCCCAGATACATGGAAAACAAAACTAAAAACCCCCAAAGGCAGATGCCAATGTTGACGAGCCATTCAAGGCCCAGACCACGGCAGCCACCCTTAAGCCATACGTGCCTCTGGGTGGCAAAAGAAACCCCAAGCACAGGATGACTCTGTCACGCCTGCTGCCAAGATGGACGAGACAGAAAAACCATCTAAAAATATGTCTGTCCATCAGATTGTCCAACAGATGGACTCTTGTACTGGCCCTCCAGGCCAGCACTCAAGCCAAGAAGGTCTCTGAGTTCCCCTTAGACGACCCCCCTGACCGAGTTGGGAGCACAAGCTGAACCAGCCGAATCAGCTGCTGCCCCCACGAGCAAGCCCCAAAACCGAAAGGGCGGGCCGAAGCGGGGACAGACTCTGAGGGAGAGTCTGGAACCCCAAGGCAATTCCCCCAATTCAAATTGCCAGTCAAACCCGAAGACTTCGACAGTGCCTACCAAATGGTCAGGGCACTGGAGAGCCAACGCAAAATCCGGCTGTCAATCCCGGTAGAAAGAGATCAGGCATGATCATCATGCCCAAAGTTTGAAGGAGCTAACAGATGGGTGGAAGGTGAGTCTCTCACCACTGAATCCTGAGGAACAGGGAGTCAAGATGGTGCTTCTTGGCTTCTCAGTCTTATATGATGTGAACGTGATTACATCTCACCCACAGGTCGTGGAGGCTCCCAAATGTCAAAAGGGAAGACTCCAACCAGGCATGTCCTGGTGACCATGAAAGGTACCCCAACCTCTACCCTTGATCTGGGTAACTGGAGCACCTACAACCTCAGAACGTATGTGCCTCATCCACTTCAGTGTTTCAAGTGCCAAAAATACAGTCACCACCAGGCTAGCTGCACAGCAAAGCCTAAATGTGGTGTCTGTAGCAAGGCACACAACACAGGTGTGCCTCAAGACATACACAGAGGAAAAGAGGGACACAACAGCCAAATGTCCCTGCTCTGTCAGGAAAGAGGCGGCCCTCAGGCGACAAGAGGTTGCAAGAAGCGACCAGATTTTGTTCCTGCCCCCTAGGCACCTATGTCTGGGGAAAGAACAAAAGTGAAAAGTCCCCCCGACCGCCAGCCGAAACCGGAGATCTCTGACAAACAGGTTTCCGAAAATGAAAAAAAAGTTTAGAAGAACCACAGGAATAAAGGTTCAAACAGCACCACAAAATCCTCCCCAAGTGACGATGACCTCCTCCTTGATGAGGAGGACATGACTCTCCTGTTGACTGCTGTAGTCACAGCAGTAGCAACAGCTTTGGGAAGGACAAGTGAAGAGGTAGAGAAGGCAGTCACGGTTGCCATGAGGGTAATGACCAAGACTGTCGCAGTCCTAAAGGGAAGGAAGCTGGAAAGAGCCAAACCAGCCCGATCCTCACCTTCACCGCAGGACGAGACTCCCTCCCCACACCCACACAGGCAGACCCAAAACCAGGCTGAATCTGTGCAGCCAGAGGCAAAACACGCTGACCTTGCACAGGCAAGGCCAGCAAAGAAAACCGCACAGAAATAGCCTGAACAGAGAAAAGCCAAGGTACAGAGAGTCAGAGCTACCATAAAGCTCTCCACCGCCCAGTGGACCCAGGGATAGACTGACAGCAGAAGACCCCTCAAGCAATCATCTAGTAACATCATGGCACACAATCTAAGCATTATGCAGTGGAATATCAATGGTTTCTCCACAAGGAGTGCCATCCTCCATAGCCGATGCATCGCACTGTGGAGACGATGTTGAATCTCTTGCCGTCAAAATTCACCTGGCCGGGGGGGGGCCCTGAAATTGTACAATGTGTACAGCCGGCCACATTGTAGTACCTGAGACCTCACCCTGGCAACTGCAACTGTGATGGAGAGGATTGGCTGGTTTGTCGATGAGACTGTCACAAGTGACCATTATGGCAATATAACTACCCTCATGGATAGTGGCCTAGCCGAAATGCCATGACCGAATCCAAGATGGAAAACAGACAAGGCCAACTGGCAGGCATTTCAGAATGCCTTGGCCCACTGTCTGAGATGCAATGAACCCCCACAAAGTGAAAATGTGAAAGTGCTTGAAGCCAGACTTGTGGCCTCACTGACCATACCCAAAACTCGGCCTTGGTCCAGGACTCACAAAGACGCCTGGTACTTTAATGACGAGATTAGGGAGGTCAACCACAGGGTAAACATGTGCCGAAAACAATTCCAAAGACAAAAAAAAACCGACACCCTAGCCCTCCTTAGGGAGGCTGTCAGGGATGCTAAGGGAACTGCCAACAGAGTCAGGCAGGAACAGTGGATGGAATGGTGTCCTTCGACCACCATACCACCCTCTCAGAGCTATGGCAACAGGTCAAGCAAGCTACCAGCTGTTCAGCCCCGAGATGCACGCATCATGACCCCCAGTCAGAGGAGAACAGACTGGCATACGAGTTCTCTGCGAGAACAAGTAGTAACAGCCTGCCAGCCGAACTGAGGGCCTACAACCAGACAGACTTGCTCATATCAGAGAAAGGGCAGCTGAATCCGATAACTCAGACGTTATCTTTTCTTTGAGGGAACTAAAAATGCCTATAAAACCAGTTGTAACACAGCCTCGGGCTCTGATGGGATCTCGTACCCCATCATTACCCACCTGGGACTAGTAGGTGAGCTTGCACTCCTGCAACTCATCAGCAAGTCCTGGGAAACATCCACTCTACCCCAGAGTTGGAAGAGGGCTACCATAATTCCCATCCCTAAACCAAAGGAGCCAGGGAAGTACCACCCCATCTCTCTACTTAGCTGTCTGGCCAAGACGGCCAAAAATGGATGGTTAAAAAGGGACC
>NW_023658401.1:14442-24211 GCF_015228065.2 Penaeus monodon
AAAAATGTTTGTTCTCCAAAAACAAGGGAAAGGGGCCCCAAAATCCCCCCCTAGCCGATGCACCGCACTGTGGAGACGATGTTAAATCTCTTGCCGTAAAAAATTCACCGGGCCCCGGGGGGGGCCCTAAAATTGTAAAATGTGTACACCCGGGGCCACATTGTAGTCCCCGAGACCTCACCCTGAAACTGCAACTGTGATGGGAGGATTGGTGGTTTGTCGATGAGACTGTCAAATGACCTTTAGGAAATAAAACTACCCTCATGGATAGTGGCCTAGCCGAAAGCCATGACCAAATCCAAAGAGGAAAACAGAAAAGGCCAACTGGCAGGCTTTAAATGCCTTGGCCCACTGTCTGAGATGAAATAAACCCCCCACAAAGTAAAAAATTGAAAGTGCTTGAACCCCGATTTGGGGCCCACTGACCATACCCCAAAACTCGGCCTTGTCCAGGACTCACAAAGACGCCGGGAAACTTTAATGACGGTTGGGAGGTAAACCACGGGTAAACTGTGCCGAAAAAAACCAAAGAAAAAAAAACCGACACCCACCCCTCCTTAGGAGGCTGTCAGGGATGCTAAGGGAAACTGCCAACAGAGAGGCAGGAACAGTGGTAAGGGTGTCCTTCGACCACCATACCACCCTCCGAGTTGGGAACAGGCAAGCAAGCTACCAGCTTTTCACCCCCGAGATGCCGCATCATGACCCCGTAGAGGAAAACAACTGGCATACGAGTTCTCTCAAAAAACAAGTAGTAACACCTGCCACCCCAAAACTGAGGGCCTACAACCAGACGATTGCTCATATCAGAGAAAGGGCAGCTGAACCCGAAACTCAAACGTTATCTTTTTTTGAGGGCTAAAAATCCCTTTAAAAAAACCATTTGTACCAGTCGGGCTCTGATGGGATCTCGTCCCCCATCTTACCCCCCTGGGATAGTAGGTGAGTTGCCTCCTGCAACCTTCACAGTCCGGGAAACATCCACTCTACCCCAGAGTTGGAAAGGGGCTCCAAAATTCCCCACCCCAAACCAAAAGGGGCCCCAGGGAAGTACCACCCCATCTCTCTACTTAGCTTCTGGCCAAAAACGCCAAGGGGAGGTACTGAACCGTTCCAAATAAAAAAATGGGACCCCCACGGGTTCACCAGGGGCATGAGCACAGTGTACAGCATAGCCACGCTCATGAGCACAATAAGCACGGGAACATCTGTGGTAGTATTCCTTTTGCCATTCAGGATTGATTGATTATTTAAAATTATCTGCCGCGTCAACAGCTAAGGTCATTAGCGGCGAATACCTTGTAAAAACAGAAATATTAAAATGTTTAAAATTTTTAAAAATCTGTAAATAGATATTTTATAAATAACATAAACAAATTAAAAATAAAAGCAAAATATTATACTCTAGTGATAAAATTATTGCATAAACATTATCATGATTAAATTTATTAAAAATATTATTCCCTAAGAAACAAATAAGACCCTCTAGTCACAATCCTCCCCCAAATACATTCTTCAGTGTATAGGGGGGGAGAAAGTCATAGTCTTTGGTCTGAGAATTTGCACTCTTTGCACTACTGTGGATTGTTAAGGCTTTTGGGCATCCCTCACAAAGTGCCTGATTTTTACCCTCATGGGCCCATGATTCATCTTGGTGCCCGATTCTTAGCCTTTTTTAATGCAACTTCCACTTTGGGTGGAGGGATCTAGTCACCCAACTCCCAAAGGGTCACTCTAATCTCTCGCAGTTATTTCTGGATATGCCTCCATTTTTCCTTCCTTTATCGCGAAGAAAACTCCTGATGCGGGGTTTCAGGTGGGTGTGTGGGAGGAAAACGACACCCAAAAGGGCTGAGCGGCAGCTCCCTTTACCCTTCGATCACCTTTTCATTCCCCTGACACCAACATGCCTGGCACCCAACACAGAGTTATTTTTTTACGTGTTGACATCAGTGAAACCCAAATTTTAAACCCCCCTCACTATGGATTGTGAGTTTAAGCTTTTGATTGCTTGCAAGGCACTACAGAGTCAAAATATATCACAATAAATGGTTCATAAGCCTAGTCTTTTAACTGCTGCAAAGGATGGAAATTAACTCTGCAGTGAAGATGAGGTGCTAGAGAAAGACTGCCAATCTTTCTCCTGCTCCTGCTGCAAACCCCACCATTTTCAGATTTCGAACCATCTGTATATATTGCGCCCGACCCTTTGGGTATTAGAAATGTGCGAAGAAATCTCTCTCTGATTCTGTTTCAATCCTCCCTTTCCCAATTCCGCCCCAAATCCGCTGACTTGATTAGTCCAAGGGGGGGAATTGGGGAATTAAAACAGCCAAAACCTTGTGGACTTAAAAGTTTTTCTACAAGATTCCTCATTCTCCACCATGGATCGGCTATCCCAAGGGGGTTAAAACCAATCTGATGTAGGAACCCCGGGAATCCTTTGTAGTCCCCGTATAGTAAATCGGTTCATGTAGCCCCGGTGAAAATGAAAGAGGGGTTCCCCCACTCTCGCTACAGGGACTCACAGGTAAAGACCTGAAAGCCCGTAAGATTCGAAATTTTCATTATGAACCAGCCAACTCCGGAGAACAGTGGAGTTGCAGATGAATAAGCTCAATCCTAGTCGCTTACTACGAAAAGCCCCGGTAAACCCGTAAAAAGCTTTGGGTGGTCTGCACCCCAAAGATAAATGTGAAAGAACCCGAAAAATACTAAGTGTTTTTGTAGCCTTCACTTTTAACTGTTTGATGTGGGGCACCCTTAATTTTGAGTAAAAAATTGCCCAAAGTACTTAAACCTTTGGACAAAATTGCGGGGGTTTGCTCCTAAATAGGGGGAAAGGAGGGAACTTTCCTCGTTTGTGGAAATGTACAGCCAGGTCTTGCTTTGAAAAAATTTAAACCCCATGATTGTTGCCCCTGTACCCCCTTTTTTACTGCATCTGCATGCGTCCTTGAAATCCTGTAAGCTTCCTCCTGAGCATACTTTAAAGTACCCCAAAACAATTACATGAGACAGCATTTGGGAAACAACCTTATAATGTCATTTTGAAATGGCAAACGGGGTCCCATTTAAGACACCCCTTTGTGGGACCCCTTCCACGGTTTCCGGTTAGAAAACTTTTCCCACCCGAATCTAAATTTTCCCTGTTAGCAAGGAAGCTTTGTATAAAGGGAGGTAATGCCCCTCTTAAACCAATGTCAACAGCTCATGAGTATGCCATCTTCCAAAGTGGATCATACCCTTTTCGGGGTAAGAAGACTGCTAACATGTGACGTCGCTGTGAAAAGGATTCTGTATAGCATTTCCTCCTCAAAATGCATCTTTTTTGGTCGACCCAAATTTTTCTAAAGCCATATTGTATGGGGGTCAGCAGTTTTTTTTTCTGCGCCATGTCAACCTAAAAGTTTACCATTTTCTCCATATTGCGATCACTGGTGAGAAAATTGTCTTAATTTCCTGGTGTGGAAGTTCTTTCCCGGGTTTTGGAACAGGAATGTTTATCCCTTTTTCCATGTGGATGGCACTGTGCCCCCCCATAGATCCTTGAAAAAAGCCCAACGGGAATTTCCGGGGAACTCTCCGGTAATGAATATCTTTTGATATGGAATATCGTCACTTCCGGGGGCATCTTCGGCAAGCTGCAAAGAAACTCCATCCCCTTTGCGAAAAAATGGCAAGTTTTAGGGAAGTTCTGCTGCATTCCTACGAAAAACGACACGGGGTGTTTTCCTGTTCACACGAAGAGTGGAGAATCAAGCAGGTAAGATGTCCAGAGAGATCTCTGCCATGGTTTTAGCTAGCTATTGCAATATCTTTTTTGTCTTTTGGATTATGCCATCTACTTCAAGCGGGTTGTGATATGGATGTGCTCTTTCCCAATCTTACGCCCTTGTCCCACCCCCATGCAAAGGGGGTCCCGATTTAAATCGGGGAGAATACGTCTCCACGACTCCGTCTAGCCCCTTTAGCACGCGCCTGGCCTTGGCTGGGTTTTTTTTTGGTAACGATAAAGGGTTTAAATCTGGGGCGCGTTTCAACTCCCTTTAAATGCAGCTTTCCTTGCTCGACAGCTTGTTGGCTTCATCGCCCACCATGGTACTGGAGGTCGAGGGGTCTGTCCGCTATTTTTGGGGAAATGGATGCTTTTGCGAAAGGGTTTGAATTCTGATGTAAGTGATTAACAGCATCTTGAACACACGGGAAAATCTTTAACAACCCTTGCAATACTGCTTTGATCTAAAAAGTTCCGTTGCATGTTCAAGTCGCCTCTCTGCACTCCATTTATGGAATACCTTCACCTCCTCCAAAATTTTTGGGAAAAAGGCCTTCCTGTAAGTCTTCCATGACCTGCCAAGTGAAGTTCAACTGTGAACAGGTGAAACCCATTTATAGGGCTATATTGGGAAATGTCCCAGTTGAAATTGGAAAAGTGGGGGTTCACGTTCAGTAAAATGCATCTCTTTAAAAAACAAAGGACTCCAAGGCCCTTCCCCCGAGGGTTTTCACAAAGTGTCTCCCCCAAGGTGATGCCGACCATTGAAATCTCCCAAGAGTAGAAATGGATGTGGCAACTGCCCCAATAACTTCCAAATCATTTTTTTTGAGATTATGTGGAGGGAAAGGGAGATGGATGCAACAGTGTAAGGTCGTGTGAAGCCTATTCTCACAGCCTTCACCCGCGTTTGTCTGCAGGTGGGGGTCTGGAAGGGGAAATCATGACGTCCATTACTGTACTCCCCCATGAGGTCCCTTGTCAAAGGTTCCATAATGGGGTTGAACTTGAAAAACCTCTCAGGAAAAAAGGGGCGATTTTTCCCCGGGCATAATCTTTGTAGGCAACCAAAAATGGGTTCCCTGAAGCTATCAGATGTTTTCTTCTTCCATTTTCATGAATTCCTTGACAGTTTTCCCTTGGATTTGGGTATCCCGTTCTTTAATTATTTCTTTATAAAAGGGGTTTTCGCACCTGTGGTCAAAGGTTTTCCTCACACCTTTAGGGTGTCCCTTTTCCAAAACCTGGAGTACCTTTTAAATGGTTTTTTACCTTGGAAATGTTTCCACGGTTTCCCTGGGCGGGTTTGGATTTTTTTGCCTAGGAAAGGACGGGCCTGAGCATTGCTTCGGGGCATTCTTCTAGCAGCGGGGGCCCCTGGGATTTTGGTTTCAGCGGAGTCTTTGGGCCCGGTTCGGATTTCCCTTTTCCCGGGGAAAGGGCGTGCCTGAGCCTTTCTTCAGGAGCATTCTGACTGCAGCAATGCTCCTGTGGATGTGGTGGCACTGGAGCTGTCACCGTGAGGCCTCTGGAGCCTTGCTGATGGTCCCAAAGACCCTTTCTTTGGGAGGAGGAGTTCCCCAATAGACCCCCCACTCCTACTCCGTTTTTGGTGGGAAAAACTCACCCGAGCAGTGTCACAATTTGGGGCGAGGTTTTTTTTTGAGGGAAATGGCAGAGTGTGGCTTAAAAGCATTGGGGGCAGGGGGTTGGGGGGAAGGAGGGTGGGGGTAAACCGAAACAAAGGACCCACCTGGCTGTGCAAACAGCATAGGGCACGTCCTTTGCCCGGGAAAAAAAACTTTCTCCTTTGGTCCTTTTACCAATCTTCCTTTTAAATTTTTACCTTTTACATTGTTTGAAGAACTTTATGAGCTTCTTTTCAGTGGTAACAGCAAATTTGGACCTGGGCAGTTTTCTCTCCTTTATGACCCGTTGTACCACACTTTACACATACTCTTGGTTGTCCATTTTCTTTAAAACGGCAAGAGTTGGGTCCATGCCCATACCTTGGCAGTGGAAGCCCGCATGGGGTTGGGGACAATGGCTTTTTCCTTTAGGTGGCCATGCAACTTAACGATTCTGGAAGGGCTAATGTTTAAAAATTAAAGAAAGCTGGTTCGCCCGTTCCAAACCATCAACTTTCTTCCTAAAAAATTTTACTGACACTACTTAAAATTTTCTAGTTCCTCTAACAGTTTTTTTCCTCAGAATACCTCATAGGTCTCGGGAAAAAAAAAATTCCCTTAACTGATTGAGGGTTTTTTGAGGAAGCATGAAACTTGAGCCCAGGAAGTTAAATATTGCACGCAGACGGTCACTCTTGTCTGGTGACGAAACCTCAACTTCAGGCTACCATCTTTTCTGTGGGGGGTACGAGATCACTTGACATACTTCAAATATTTTTTCCGATGAACCTCAAAAATGTCAAGATCCTGATTGATCACCCTCAATGGTCTTCACTACCAGGGACTTACTGTATGAAATGCTTTCATTTTACCAGGTAAGATCTCCTTTGTGGATTGAGGGGACTTTTCCCCTTCTTTCCTGGTTTGGGAGCCCGGGCCTTACGATTCCCCTTCTTGCCCTTTTTGGAAACTGAAAAAGGTTTCCGAGTGACAACTGTGGATTTTCCAGAGAGAAAAGGTCGAGGATTTCGCATCGTCAGGGAGAGGCTAGATCTTTGTAATTTGAGTACTCATACAAATTTGAATTTTCATTTCCTCACCCCCCCACCCACCATGGATCCAAAAGAGGGGAAGCTATATTGGGTTCAAAATCTCCCAACAGCCCCAGGGTAATGAGGAAATATACGCAGCCACTATCACAGTACTGATGGCAGTCGCGGGACCTATGCGCTACCGACTGAATAGTGCCGCTTGACCCTAGCCATATTTGGGCCAGCCGATTCTTGACCCGGGCCTTGATCAGCCCCCGTCTAACCAGAAAAAGGCCAAAAGGTGTGTTGCCTACTGCGGGGGCAGGTGCAGCATCGCCAACCTCCAGGGTCCTGCTCCTGGTAATACGGGGTGCCACCACGGGAAAAAACACGTGGGGATTTTCTCCCTAGTCCAAATGGAATGAACCGGGTGGGTACACCTCCCCTCTCATAGGGCCCTTTGGGGCCCAGGAGCCATTTGTCTCATCCCCCACTGGGGCCCCTCCATATGGTAGCCCTCTGGGCCGGCTCACCGACATTGGGACCTCAAGCCCCCCCACCGCGGCAAAGGGGGCTTCCGTTAGGGGGGGCCTTCAGGAGAGCCTATCCAAAGGGAATCAGAGGTAAACTCTTGACTTGGTAGGGACTACTTTAGGGGAAAAACAGCCAAAATTCCAAGGGGCCCCCATCCAGCACTGCCCCTAGAAAAGGGGGTACCGTCCAGCCTTTTTAACACATAATGTCCTATATCCTCAACATAAAACCCCCCAGGGGAGCAAAATCATCTCTTATGCAGGGACCTTGCTATCTCTCACTGGACATATTTCCTAAACAAACCCCGCGGGTCTGGGCCTCGTGTCTGAGGATTTGTAGGACAGGACTAAAGATCCTGCACCAAAACCAAACCCATGGCTCTGAGACAGAAGTTCAAGCCAAGTCTGAAAAAACCAGGGAATGGACTTGGAGTGGGTTTAGGACTCCTTACCTTGGGGTAAGAATAGACTGGGACCCTTCCTTCCAGAAGGAGGGCCATACCTGGTTTACCGAACCAAAACAAAACTGTCTGTCATGAGACAAAGAGTGAGAGACCATGGAGCCAGACACAGAGTACTAGATCATTCTATGTACATGCTGTCCCCCATTGTGGGGGGATTTGCCTCCCTTCCTCTATTGGCATTAAAAAAAAAAAAAAGATAAAATGGAGACAGTCCAAAAAAACTGCCGGGGACCCCCCGGGGGCGAATTCCCCAACCTCCTCCTGGAGGCAAACCTTCTCCCCCGGTTCACAAACGATCTAAAGGCAGCACAAATTTTATCAAAGGTCATCCCGGCTCCCAGGAACACAATCTAAGACAAAAATAGTCAACGCCTAGAACAAGACAAGAGCTCTTTGCAAAAAAACTAGAGAGAGAGAGAGAGAGAAGGGGGGGGGGGGGGGGAGAGAGGGAGAGAGAAAAGGGGGTGTTAATACGCACAGCTCAAAAACAGCTTCTTGCTAAGGGGTGGACTCTCCCCCCCCTGATTTGTTGAAGCCCCCCCGTGGGGACAAAACCCCGATAGGTTTTTCTGTCAGGGCCCGCAACCCAAAAAAAAGAATCCCCCGCCCACCTAAAAGGGAGAAACCCCCACGGGCATTGCAACCATCACTCCTCCACGCAGAACATACTACAGTTTTTGGTCATCAAACCTTTGGGCCCTACGCAGGCGCCGGCTTCGCAGCAAGGGATGCCACAAAATCCATGAGGTAACAGACAACGCCTCCTCGCTACGGCCCCCCGGGGAGTTGCTATATAGAAACCCTAGGCCCTTCCATGAGGGAAAGGGCACCTGGTTTGTAATACAACTCCCGAGGAGCAAACGCCCGCTTTACGAGCTCACCCAAAAACAATATCTACCCTTTTGACACATTTTCACAAAGGACGAGGATTCTTTTCACGGGTAGAAGAATTATCAAACTGGATTTTTCAGCCCATTAGGATAAAGGGAATAAACTTGCTGCGACTAGCCGAAATTTACAGGGGTATCCCCCTAATCCCAGATTTACATTCAAGCCGAAAATTTCTTAGGAAGAAATGTACGATGACAGCAACCTCCTTCCTCCTGCAGTTCACAGAGAGAAAAAGGGTCCCCCCCCTGGGCCGTTGGTACTCAGACGCCCAGGCTATGAACCACGGGCACTCCTAAAAATAAACAGAGTACCAAAGTCATTTTTCACAAAGCCCCCCTAACGGAAGCCGCCTTGCCGCGAGGGGGGGGCTTGGGGGTCCCAATTTTGGTGACCGGGAAACAGAGGCTAACCATACTGGAGGGGTCACCAGTGAGGGAGAGAAAAAATGGCTTCCGGGTCCCCAAGGCCTATGAAGGGGGGATGGTGTCCCCACCCCTGGTTCATTCCATCTTGGATAGGGGGGAATACTCCCACGTGTGTTTGCGTGCGGGGGATCCCTTTTCCCAGGAGACGGAGTCCTGGAATTTAGCGTGCTGCACCTGCGCCCCCACTAGCAAAACCCTCTTTGGTCCTTTATTCTGGTTAGATGGGTGGGTTTATCAAGGCCCGGTCAAGTCAATCGGGGTGGGCAAATATGGCTAGGGCAAAAGGGCACATTTAGTCGGGGCATAGATCCCGCGACTGCCATCGTCTTAATAGTGGCTGCGATATTTCCTCATTACCCCCGTGGCTGTTGGGAGATTTTTAAAACCCCAAATATAGTTCCCCTCATTTGGGTCCATGGTGGGTGGGGGGGTGAGAAAAGAAAAATTCAAATTTTTATGAGTACTACAAAAATTTTCAAGTCTAGCTCTCTCCCGCGCCTACGCAATCCCCCCGGCCTTCCCCCTGGAAACAATGTTTCACTCTGAAAACCCTTTTCCCCTTCCAAAAGGGGAAAATGGGAATCGTAAGGTTCCGGCTCCCAAACCCCGGTAAAAAGGGGAAAGTCTTCTCGTCCATAAGGAAATCTTACCTGGTAAATATGAAAGCTTTTTATAGTAAATACCTAGTAGTGAAGAATTTGGTGTTAATCGGATCTTGACATTTTTTGAAGTTCTTGAAGTATGTCAAAAGTATCCTCGCATCACCCCCCCAGCGAGATGGGAGCCTATAGTTAGGTTTCGTCCCCCCAGACGAAGTGCCATCTGATGCAATATGCACATTCCCGGGGCCCAGTTTTTTGTTCTCCTCACAAACCCCAAACAGTGTATGGGAATTGTCTTTTCCCCAGACCTGATGAGGTTTAAAAAATTCTTTTTTTGGGAAAAACTTTTGGGGTTAGGGAAAGGGGGAAAAAAATTTGAAATTTTTTTTTTAAAAATTTTTAAATTGTGGCCCGGGT
>NW_023658402.1:0-24210 GCF_015228065.2 Penaeus monodon
GACTTGTTAAACTTGTTGTTTTTTAATTTCCAATTCCGTTAAACGAATAACGAGTTAACTAGACACAAATCAACTAATAACAAAAAAAATATGTCAAAATTATTTCCAGTTATTAATTTAAAGCAGTGGATAGATGATAATCGTGAGTTTTTGAAACCTCCTGTTGGTAACAAATGTGTTTACAATGGTGATTATATTGTCATGGTTGTTGGTGGTCCGAACTCCCGAAAAGATTATCATTTAAATAAAACACCGGAGTTTTTTCTATCAAGTAGAAGGTGATATTGTATTGAAAATCATTGAAGAGGGAGAACCTAAAGATATTCATATTCGTGAAGGCGAAATCTATCTATTGCCACCAAACTTCCACATTCTCCACAGCGTGGCGCAAATACAATTGGCTTAGTGATAGAACAAAAGCGTCCTGACGGAATGGAAGATGGGTTAGCTTGGTTCTGTGAAAGTTGTCATCACGAACTATATAGAGAACCTTTTTACGCTTCAAAATATCGAAACGGATATGCCTATCATTTTTGATAAGTATTATTCTAATACAGAACTAAGAACTTGTGATAAGTGCGGAACTACTATGCAACCGCCTAAGTAGTCACTCAAGCTAATCATCTCGGTTAATTTTGATAAAAATACTTATTATTTATATAGCAAACCTATAAGTCCTAATAGCTATCGGGACTTATAGGTTTAGTAGTTTATTGTATGAATATAAACAATCAAGCCTACCGAACGATTTGGGAAAAAGATATTAACACTATTCAAATAATTGACCAACGTTTTTTACCGCATCAATTGGTCTTGAAGATTTAAAAACAACAGAACAATTTGCTGATGCGATTCGAGAAATGCACGTTCGTGGTGCGCCTTTGATTGGTGGAACGGCTGCTTATGGGATGTATATTGCAATCAAAGAAGCAGCAAAAAGTTCAGATTTTAAAAAACATTTGAATGCTTCAATCGAATTGTTGAGTAATACTCGTCCAACTGCGGTTAATCTTGCTTATGCTATTGACAAAGTTAGAAATGCAAAAAAATCGGTTGAAAGAATTGATAATAAGATTAAAACAGCTTTGATAACTGCTAGAGGAATAGTAGAAAGTAGTGTTTGGTTTTTTGCAAAAAAATTGGCGAGCATGGTGTTGATTTAATCGAACAAATAGCGAATAAAAACAAGGCAAAACGGTTAATATTCTGACGCATTGCAATGCTGGCTGTTGGCGTGTATTGATTATGGGACAGCTACTGCGCCAATTTACGAAGCTTTTAATCGTGGTATTGACATTCATGTTTGGGTGGATGAAACTCGTCCTCGCATCAAGGCGCACGAATTACGGCTTTTTGAATTGCAGCAACACGGAGTGCCGCATACGGTGATTGTCGATAATCTCGGGGGACATTTGATGCAGCACGGAATGGTAGATTTGGTGATTGTAGGAAGTGATCGAACAACAAGAACGGGTGATGTAGCTAATAAAATTGGTACTTACTTAAAGGCTTTAGCTGCTTTTGATAATGAAATTCCGTTTTATGTGGCTTTACCGAGTTCGACTTTTGATTGGAATATTCGTGATGGTTTGAAGGAAATTCCAATTGAAAAACGTGGTGCTGATGAAGTGAAATATATTCAGGGCTTGGATAATTCCACAATTAAAAAAGTGCTTTTAACACCTGCTGAAAGTCCTGCTATTAATTATGGTTTTGATGTAACGCCTGCAAAATATGTTTTCAGGATTGATTACAGAACGTGGCGTTTTTTGCTGCTGACGAAGCTAGTATTTTGGAATTGTTTCCAGAGTTTAGGTAAGAATTTGACATTTTTTCATTTTTACCAAAAAGTAATTTACAGTTAGATGCTTTGAAAAACTCCGTGAAACTTTGTGTTTTTCTCTGTGTAACTCCGTGATGTTCTAATTTTCACAGAGTTGCACAAAGAACACGCAGAGTTTCACGGAGAAAATAGTTTAAAACTTCTTTCGTGTTTTCGCATCTTTAGTAAAAGTTTGGTCTAAGTGTAAACTACTTTTTCAAGATTTTGAAAGATGCCAAGAATTTTAAAAAATGAAAAAAGAATTTTTCTACACACTAATTAATCCAATTATTCCATTTCCAAAAGACGATTGGAAGATAACAACTCAATATAGTTTCTTTAGGTTGATTTCATTTTATCAGTTAGAAGTTTTAAAATGAAAGAGGATTTGGAGCATTTGGTTATTCTAAAAGCAATAACAAACGAAACAAAAGAAACTATTTATAAATCACTTATCGAAGGTGAAAATATACATGATGAAGCAAAAATCATATTAGTAGATGATTGCTATGGTGGTTATGAAGTTGAGCCAAAAAAATCTTAAAGATTTTTTTTTTCGAGGAGATTTACAATCGAGGTTTTTTACGATTACTTTTTTGTTTTACCAAAAGCAAAGGTGATTCTAATATTGAATCATGATACAAAGATTTTTAGATGTGATTTTAGTAAAATGAATACTTCTAAAAAATACTGGAGTCAGCATAGAGTGATAAGAATGAATAACCTCAGCAGGCAAGAAATACGAAAGCAATTGGGAAATGATTATAGATACGAATTGCACTTGAAAGAACAACCTATTTCAGAATATAAAATACGGCAACTTAGTAAAGAACTGGAACAATTTGGATTGACAATAAGTGATTTAGAGAAAGAAGATTATCCAACTGAAAAGCATTTATTGACTAAAAAACAAGTCAATGAAGCTTCAGCATTTTAGAAAAATATTTATTAGAATCTATTATCATGATAAACAGAAGGATAAGGATTTTGAGAAGAGTGAGGTGAAACTAACCAAAGTCTTGTTAGATGATTTATTGAATTTGATATGTAAAACTGCCTAATAATGAGTGATTAATATGGCGAAATAGTATTAAGACTTGTTGGGATTTTTCTCAATTGGCTGCAAGTGCGAAATTTTATTTTGTTCTTCGTTAAAAATACTCGTCGATGCTACGGCATCGCCTGCGTTTTTCGCCTTAAACAAAACAAAATTTCATCACTTTCTCTCAATCAGAAAACTCCCAACAAGCTCTAAGTAAGTTGACGTAAATATTTCTACATTTAAAAAGTCATAACTTGTTGATTATAAACCTATAAGGTTTAAAAAACCTTATAGGTTTGTCGAAGTAAATATATCAACCTACTTAAGTAATTGGACAGAATTATTTTGCACTTAACTTTTTTTTATAAAACAAAGTAATCTCTTGAAAATCATCCCGATAGCTATCGGGACTTATAGGTTTAACACGAATAAATATGTCCGACTACTTAATCAATTGACGGCTAAAGATTAACAAAATTTAAACATACTCCTAACGTGGCAAAGCCACTACCATAAGTTATGAGCCTGCCTACCAGAGGTACGACAGGCAGGCCTGCTTTTGTTGGCGGACAGGGTGTTGAGGGACGAGTTGTTGAGGGACGAGGTGCTTAGTCGAACAACTCAACACCTCGTCCCTCAACAACTCATAACTTGCCACTATAATTTTTTTTTATTCAAGTTTTGCCAAATTCTTGCAAGACTTCATAACTTAGAAACTAAATAATCAACTTTTTTTTGTTAATTTGTTAATCATAAAAAATCAAATTGTTTTATTTTTTAACCTAAGTTGCTCACGTCAAAAAGTGATACGCAACTTGAATTTTTAATTAATCGCACTATGTCTGAAGAAAAAAAGCCAAAACTTGGTGGCAGTAATACAACAATCGGAGGTTTAATTGTAGCAATTATCTTAGGGTTACTATATTATATGGGTGGAGGAGAAGCTCCTACAACACAAGATGATGTTGTTGAGAATATAGAAGAAGGTATCGTTTATAATGGGCTAAAAAACTATTTACCTACCTCAACAACTAATCAGTTGATAAAATATCCTTATTATACCATTTCTTATTCAGAAAAACACAAACAAGCAGAATGGGTAGCTTATAAGCTAACTCGTGATATGGTTTTAAAAGCAAATGCTGACCGTGGTCACTTGACCTTTAAGCCAGATACAAGTATTGAAAAAGAGAAAGCCGTTACCTCATCAGATTATACTCGTACAGGTTATGACAGAGGTCATTTAGTACCAGCGCAAGATATGGCATTTAGCGAACAAGCTATGGAGAAACTTTCTATATGTCTAATGTTAGTCCGCAAGACAAGGACTTCAATCGTGGAAAGTGGAAAGAACTAGAAAACGAACAAGAAATTGGGCGGCTAAGTATGACGAATTTATGTAGTTGCGGGACCTGTATTGACGAAAAGAGCCATTAAGCGATTTCCAAAAGTAAAAAATCTATTCCTGTACCTCATTCCTACTTCAAAATAATTTTAGATTTTACAGGAAAAGAAGATGAAGTAAAAGCTATTGCTTTTTGGCTACGCAATCAAGAAACTGAAATCCCATTGAGTGGTTTTGTGACTACTATTGACGAAATTGAAGAATTGACAGGTATTGACTTTTTCCCAGGTTTACCAAACGATATTGAAGAGAAACTTGAAGTCAAGCAAGAATTGACGATTGGGGCATGACTCAAGATGCATACAGTGTTAGTTTTTGACCCCAACTACAATTAAGGAGTTTTTAGAAGAAGAAAATTAAATTTTGAATTAAGTAACGGCAAAAAAAATAAGTCCGTTACTAAGTAAAAAATAATATTAAAACTTTGTTTAATATAGTGACCTTTCTTATTTTGTAGCGTCTTTACGTTATACTCTAAAAATTAAATTAAAGAACAATTTTTTAATCAAAACTAAAAATATAAAATCAATTATGGCAAAGATAGGTCAAATTGAAGGCATCGGTCCTGTATTTCAAGAAAATTAGAAAATGCTGGCATTTTAACAACAGAAGCCTTGTTACAAAAGTGTGCAACACCTGAGGGGCGTGCTGATTTAGCAGCTAGTGCAGATATTCAACCTAAAAGATTAATGTCTTTTGTAAGTCGTGCTGACTTTTTCAGAATCAAAGGCGTTGGTCGTCAGTTTTCTGAATTATTACAAAATGTTGATATTCACACTGTCCAACAATTAGCAGCAGCAGATGCAGCTACTCTAAATTCAGCAATGATAGCTGTTAATGAACAGAAAAACTTGACTAAAGCAGTTCCTTCTGCTAAGCAAATTCAAGGTTTCATTGACGCAGCAGCAGCTCTTGACGGCATCATTACTTTATAATACAGACCTAACCAAACACGCAAAGGCTTTACTGATTGATTTCAGTAAAGTCTTTTTTTAGTTGGGAGAGATTAGTTCTTCATACTAATATCAAAAGCAAAATCTGAAAAATGACAAACTTTTGAAGTTCTAGATTTTATTTTCCAATTTCATTTACAAAAATTGCCGTTTGCCGTTTGCCGTTTGCCGTTTGCCGTTTGCCGTTTGCCGTTTGCCGTTTGCCGTTTGCCATTTGCCGTTTGCCGTTTGCCGTTTGCCGTTTGCCGTTTCACTACTTATCAAACCTATTCAAATTCAATGCTTCAATAATTCGTATCAACTTAAGAGCATATTTTTTATCCGTTGCATAACCAGCTTTTCTCAGTCCATGCGCCCAGTTTTTATAATCTTTAGTTCCCAATTTTTTAAGATGCTTATACCTTTCTTTTTGTAAAAACTCACTATGTTCTCTGTAACTTTCCCATGCACTAGGGTAAATCCTAAAGAAATCTTTGTGAGAATCGTCAGTATAATTGGAACAATGTCCTTTTTTACAATTCTTAGAAAAACACTTTATTCCAAAATGATTATTATTCTTTTTGGCGAGTTTACTATCACCAACATTACTTTCTAATAAGCCTTGTGCAAGCGTTATAACTAGCAGGAATACCAAAGCCTTCATTTCTTCTTGAGCAATTGGCGCAAATTCTTTTATATAGTTCAAGCATTTCTTGTTTTTTAATGCAACGACTTTAGCATCTACTTTTAATCGTTTTGCTAATCCAGGATTTAATAAAAAACCAAGATTTGAAAACGTATTTGCTAAGGTTGTATCATTCTTAGCAGTTTTGTATCTTGTCAGATGCTTTGGAATACTGTCCATGTTGAAAAGACTTTCTGCAAAATTTTTTAGGTGGTTTTGTTTTTATCGTTTTTTTAGGCTCACTAACTTCGTTGTCTAACTTTACGTTTTGTTTTTTTTACCTCGCTATCTGCGGTTTTTTCAATACGGACAGGATTTACTAAATTGATAGACAGGTTTATATTTTTATAATATAAAATCAATAAGCCTAAAACTAAAGTTCCAACTCTTATCCATTTGTTCTGATACCCTTTTTTTACTAAATGCAGATTTTTCCCTGCATAATGTTTTCCTTTTGTTATCCAATCTTCGTATTTCATTCAAGAAAATTTGACAATAAAACTTTTTGTTTAATACAATATGTTTCAAATGTACGCATTTTTTCTTTTCAAATCCAATATTC
The DNA here is from genome assembly GCF_015228065.2 of Penaeus monodon. Taxonomy (NCBI): domain Eukaryota; kingdom Metazoa; phylum Arthropoda; class Malacostraca; order Decapoda; family Penaeidae; genus Penaeus; species Penaeus monodon. Next base: position 6,449 of record NW_023658402.1, read on the forward strand.
CTCAAAAAATAAATTGTTAAAATATAGTTTATCAATAGAAGATGTCTTAAATTGGAATTTTGTTTTTACTACAACCTTTGGTCATCATTCCTAACGTGGCAAAGCCACTACCATAAGTTATGAGCCTGCCTACCAGAGGTACGACAAACAGGCCTGCCTTTGTCGGCAGACAGGTGTTTGAAGGACGAGGTGTTGAGTTGTTCGACTAAGCACTCAACACCTCGTCCCTCAACACCTCATAACTTGTCACTATAATTTTTTTATTCAACTCTTGCCAAATTCTTGCAAGACTTGAGAACTTAGAAACTAAAAGATGCTAACTATGCATAAGCTACTATTTACTCTTTTAATCACTCTTTCTTACAATTTACTTAATGCTCAATGTTTACCTGAATGGACACACTATAATGAGCCTTTTGTTTATTTAGCTTCTCCTCCTGTCCCTGATACAACTCCTTGGAAACTTGTTTTTCTATGATGAGTTTGAAGGAACGAGTTTAGATACCAATAAATGGTTAACACATTACCCATATGGTCCAAATGAAAGTGACAAAGCTCCTGCGGCACGATTACATACTACTCGCCCAAATCGTGAAAATCAGATTTATAGAGACAATATGGTAGTGGTTAATGATGGTATTTTAGAACTTCAAGCAGCAAAGAAAGTTGGTACTTATATGGGTTATACAAAGGATTATGAAGCAGGCATGATTCATTCTAAGGATAAAGCAGGTTTTCAAGGTTATACAAAATATGAGATAAGGTGTAAAATCCCAAATGGAGCAGGCTTCTTTCCTGCATTTTGGTTTTTTGGTTCAATAAATGAAATGGGTTGTTTTGAGTTTAATGGTGTAAATCCTAGTCGTCATATTTTAGGAATGCTTAAATGGGTACAATGTCCAACAGATAGTCTTCTTGGAAAAGGTAAGGATTATAAGAGTTCGATTGATTTTTCTAAAGATTTTCACACTTTTGCCTTAGAACATGATGATTTTTTTGTCAAATACTATGTCGATAATGTAGAAATTTTCAGAATAGCTAGACTAACTTTAATTAGTCCTCTTATCCCAGGCTATTATCTGCAAGAACCAGCTTATCCACGTTCTACTGAACGAATGCGAGTAATTGCTAACTTAGCCATAGGAGATGGCAAACGAGGAAATAAATTACATCATCCACCAGGTTTATTCACCAAATTTCCGAACAAAATGGAAATTGACTATATTAGAGTATATCAAAGACATCCTCAAAAAAATCTAACTGATTTGTGTAATCATACTATAACAGGAGAGGATAAAATATCCGAATCGAAAACCAATTTTTATCAATATAAAGGTGGTCTGACTGTATCTTCTTGGACAGTATCCGAGAATTTAACGATTGTAGGAACACAAGACAACTCAATTGTTGTTGCAATCAATCCCAAAGTCGAAAATACCAAAACTTGGATTAGACCAAACTTTAAAGAAGGAAATCCTCCTTGTTTAGAGCGTTACACCAAAGAAATACTTATTGAGTAACTTTTTATCATATATTTATTTGCTAACTATATGGCAAAATTGTTGTAATATTTTGAACTGAATACTACAAAAGCTCCTCAACAAAATGGAATAGATAAAAAAACTGGATGAAATCAATTATTAGTTATTTTATGCCTAGTTACGACAAATCAGACAACAAGGTCATAATAGGGCTACTTTTTTAATATTTTCCTTATTGGTAATCTGTAGTATTTACATTACTTAGCTTGCCTTATATTATAATATATCCAACGCATGACAACTTTTTAATTTCATCAATAATATCCTTTCTTATTTCACTCTTCAATCTTTGGTATTTAAAGAAAACACAAGATATTGAGGGCAGCATTATCATTTTTGCTATCAGCGGTTTAAGCTTATTTTTCTATGCTATTTTCGTTTCAGGTGGTTTAGCTTCACCTTTTTTAATTTGGCTAACCATATTTCCTGCTGTTGCTATCTTGCTACGCAGCCAAAAAGTCTTAATAATAAACACGGTTGGTTCTGTTTGTTTTTTTATTGCTTTAGTTGTCCTTTACTTAATAGGTTTTGAATTTCCTCTTATCATTGACATTGAAACATCTCCTATCCATAATCTTGTAGGTATTGTTTCATTAGGTTTCTTTTTTACAATTATTATTATTCAATACGACCGAACTAATAAAAAATACACAGAACAGTTAGCTCAATCCAATCGAGAATTAGAAAGATTTGCTTATATCGCTTCTCACGACATGAAAGAACCTTTAAGAAATATTGTTAGTTTTTCACAGCTTTTTAAAAAGACGTTCTAAAGATCGATTAAACGAAAATGAAAAAGAATATTTAGATATTATCACTAATAATGCACGTCAATTGCACGAATTAGTTGAAGATGTCTTAGAGTTTTCTAGGATTAATCGAGATATTAGTGAAAGCTTAAAAGAAGTTGACTTATCTGAAATTATTGGCGAGATTGTCCAAAATATAAAAACAACACTTATAGAAAAGAAAGCATCCGTTCTGTGCGATGATTTACCCAAAATACAAGCTACTGAAATACACATGATGCAATTGTTCCAAAATCTAATCGAAAATGGAATAAAATATAATAATAGCGATAAACCAGAAGTAAGAATTTCAGTGATTGATGAACCTAAAAATTATATTTTTAAAATTCAAGATAATGGAATTGGTATTGCACCAGAATATCACAATCATATTTTTGAAATGTTTAAACGCTTGCACACCAGAGAAGAATATCAAGGAACAGGAATAGGTTTGGCGTTATGTCAAAAAATCGCACAAGGATACAAGGGCAGCCTGATTGTAGAAGCTTCATCTTCAAAGGGAACAACTTTTGCCTTAGTTTTACCAAAAGACTTTAGTTTATAACTAAAAAAAATAGTATTTATACTAAAAAATATTTTTTCCCTTTCAAAAATACGCTCAAAAATCAACAACATAAAACACTGTCAACAAGATTAAAGCAATAATTTCTAATTGAAACCAGATATTTTTGTAAAATAAAATTTCATCATTTTCTCTCTAGCTCTTCATCATTTTTTATCATTTACAAATTCGCTTAAAAGCTACGCTAAGTATAGTTGATTAACTTTAAAATCAGTTGGTTATTTTATATAATTCTACTACCTTTGCAGCGATTTAAGGTAAGTACAATTTATGCCGATAGCAATCGGAACTTATACTTTAAATTATTTTCTTAAAAAGAACTTATACACTTATGGCAAATATAGGTCGAGTAAAGCAGTAATTGGTCCTGTTGTAGATGTTAGTTTTTCAGGTGCAGCACTTCCTGAAATCCTTAACGCATTGACTATCACAAAGGCAGACGGTTTCAACGTTGGTTTTAGAATGTCAACGTCACTTAGGAGAAGATAGTGTTCGTACAATCGCAATGGATGCTACTGAAGGTTTAAGAAGAGGAATTGAGGTATTGGATACAGGTGCTCCAATTTCTATGCCTATCGGTGAACACGTAAGAGGTCGCTTATACAACGTAGTTGGAGAAGCTATTGACGGTATTCCTGTAAAAACTGAAACAGAACGTGCGCCTATTCACGCAACTCCTCCAACTTTCGAGGATTTATCAGTACAACAAGAAGTACTTTATACAGGTATCAAAGTAATTGACTTGATTTGTCCTTACTTAAAAGGTGGTAAGATTGGTTTGTTTGGTGGTGCTGGTGTAGGTAAGACCGTACTTATCCAAGAATTAATCAACAACATCGCGATGAAATACAAAGGTCTTTCTGTATTTGCTGGTGTTGGTGAACGTACTCGTGAAGGAAACGATATTCTTCGTGAGATGATTGAAGCTGGTGTAATCAACTATGGTAAAGATTTCAAGCATTCTATGGAAGAAGGTGGTTGGGATTTATCAAAAGTTGATGTAGAAGAGTTAGAAACATCTCAAGCGACGTTGATTTTTGGTCAAATGAACGAACCTCCTGGTGCGCGTGCAAGAGTTGCTTTGTCAGGATTAACAATTGCGGAATATTTCCGTGACGGTGATATGAGTGACCCTAATGGTGGACGTGATATTTTGATGTTTATTGATAACATCTTCCGTTTCACACAAGCAGGTTCTGAGGTATCAGCATTATTAGGTCGTATGCCGTCAGCAGTAGGTTACCAGCCTACATTAGCTACGGAAAATGGGTATGATGCAAGAGCGTATTACTTCAACTAAGCGTGGTTCTATTACATCTGTACAGGCGGTTTACGTACCTGCGGATGACTTGACGGATCCCGCTCCGCAACACTTTGCTCACTTGGATGCAACTACGGTACTAAATCGTAAATTAGCTTCTTTAGCTATTTATCCAGCGATTGACCCGTTAGATTCTTCTTCTCGTATTCTTGACCCACAAGTTTTAGGTGAAGAACATTACAATGTTGCACAAGAGATTATGCAATTATTACAGCGTTATAAAGAATTACAAGATATTATTGCTATTCTTGGTATGGAAGAATTATCTGAAGAAGATAAATTGGTTGTACACCGTGCAAGACGTGTTCAATTGTTCTTATCTCAGCCTTTCCACGTAGCAGAGCAGTTTACAAATATCCCTGGTGTATTCGTTGACATCGAAGAAACTATTCAAGATTTCAAAGCAATCTTAAGAGGTGATGTTGATGATTTACCAGAGAATGCGTTCCACTTAGTTGGTAACTTGGAAGCTGCTAGAGAGAAAGGAGCTAAGATTTTAGCTGATATTAAATAAATAATTAAGAACTGAGAATTAGGGAATTAATAAAAAATCCCTAATTCTTAATTCGCAATTCCGAATTAAAGATGAACGTAGTAGTCTTAACACCAGAGCAAGAAGCGTTTAATGGCGCTGCAAAGTCTATCAAAGTACCAGGTACAGGTGGTGAATTTGAGGTTTTAAATAATCACGCTCCTATTGTTTTCTTCATTAGAACATGGCAATGTTCGTATCTTGAAAGAAAATGGTGAGAAAATTGAGTTTACTATCAATAGTGGTTTTGTTGAAGTCTTAAACAACAATGTTTCTGTTTTAGCTCAAGGATTGCATACTGACTAATATTAATATTAGTTTAACATAAACATAAAAGCGGTCAAACCAAAGGAATTTGGTTTGACCGCTTTTATGTTTTATACATCCAAACTAGTTCTAATTGCAGTTAATTTCTTCTTTATTCCATTTGATAGTAAATTCACCTTCAATTTCAACCTTTTTTGCTTCATTTTTTAACGTAGCGTTTAGTTTTCCTTTCAAAACTTCGCCTTCTTTTATTGACCAATCTACTATCTCTACTGAACCATTCTCTACGGTTTCATATCGAATCGAATTTGAAATGTATTGAGCAGCTAAATCCAAATCTAATTTATCTAAGAATGCAAGGATTCCAACTTTTCCTTTTTTCTCGTTTACCAGATATTTCGTTCAATTGATAAACACCGACTGTATCGCCTAGTTGAAAACCCAAGATAATTTCACCAATCAAATCATCTGTCGAAGATGTTTTATCTTCAATCGCTTCTTTAAAAAATAGAACAACTCTATCTTCTTTGCATTCTACACTTACTGTTCCTTCTTGACTAGATATTTCTCCCGTGAGGGCATTAGTTATTTTAAATTGATAGGAGTTATTCCTTTTTATTGTGTTCTGTTCATTGCATTTAATTAGTAAGAATGAGAACAAACAACTTATAAGTAGTATTAATATTTATTTGACATATTTTACGTTTAAATCGTAAGATAAACTGAGCAAGCCAATTTACAGCATTCAAGTAGATTATTGAACTTCATTTATCTATTTTTTGTATTTTTATATAAAATAATACTTATGTCAACCTCTGCTTTGATTTGGATTTTTGACATAAGTATTATTTTATATAAAAATACAAAAAATAGATAAATGAAGTTCAATAATCTACTTGAATGCTGTAAATTGGCTTGCTCAGTTTATCTTACGATTTAAACGTAAAATATGTCAAATAAATATTTAATACTACTTATAAGTTGTTTGTTCTCATTCTTACTAATTAAATGCAATGAACAGAACACAATAAAAAGGAATAACTCCTATCAATTTAAAATAACTAATGCCCTCACGGGAGAAATATCTAGTCAAGAAGGAACAGTAAGTGTAGAATGCAAGAAGATAGAGTTGTTCTATTTTTTAAAGAAGCGATTGAAGATAAAACATCTTCGACAGATGATTTGATTGTGAAATTATCTTGGTTTTCAACTAGGCGATACAGTCGGTGTTTATCAATTGAACGAAATATCTGTAAACGAGAAAAAGGAAAAGTTGGAATCCTTGCATTCTTAGATAAATTAGATTTTGATGATTTAGCTGCTCAATACATTTCAAATTCGATTCGATATGAAACCGTAGAGAATGGTTCAGTAGAGATAGTAGATTGGTCAATAAAGAAGGCGAAGTTTTGAAAGGAAAACTAAACGCTACGTTAAAAAATGAAGCAAAAAAGGTTGAAATTGAAGGTGAATTTACTATCAAATGGAATAAAGAAGAAATTAAACTGCAATTAGAACTAGTTTGGATGTATAAAACATAAAAGCGGTCAAACCAAATTCCTTTGGTTTGACCGCTTTTATGTTTATGTTAAACTAATATTAATATTAGTCAGTATGCAATCCTTGAGCTAAAACAGAAACATTGTTGTTTAAGACTTCAACAAAACCACTATTGATAGTAAACTCAATTTTCTCACCATTTTCTTTCAAGATACGAACATTGCCATGTTCTAATGAAGAAACAATAGGAGCGTGATTATTTAAAACCTCAAATTCACCACCTGTACCTGGTACTTTGATAGACTTTGCAGCGCCATTAACGCTTCTTGCTCTGGTGTTAAGACTACTACGTTCATCTTTAATTCGGAATTGCGAATTAAGAATTAGGGATTTTTTAATTAATTCCCTAATTCTCAGTTCTTAATTATTTATTTAATATCAGCTAAAATCTTAGCTCCTTTCTCTCTAGCAGCTTCCAAGTTACCAACTAAGTGGAACGCATTCTCTGGTAAATCATCAACATCACCTCTTAAGATTGCTTTTGAAATCTTGAATAGTTTCTTCGATGTCAACGAATACACCAGGGATATTTGTAAACTGCTCTGCTACGTGGAAAGGCTGAGATAAGAACAATTGAACACGTCTTGCACGGTGTACAACCAATTTATCTTCATCAGACAATTCCTCCATACCAAGAATAGCAATGATATCTTGTAAATCTTTATAACGCTGTAATAATTGCATAATCTCTTGTGCAACATTGTAATGTTCTTCACCTAAAACTTGTGGTCAAGAATACGAAAGAAGAATCTAACGGGTCAATCGCTGGATAAATAGCTAAAGAAGCTAATTTACGATTCAATACCGTAGTTGCATCCAAGTGAGCGAAATGTTGTCGCAGGAGCAGGGTCAGTCAAGTCATCCGCAGGTACATAAACCGCCTGTACAGATGTAATAGAACCACGCTTAGTTGAAGTAATACGCTCTTGCATCATACCCATTTCCGTAGCTAATGTAGGCTGGTAACCTACTGCTGACGGCATACGACCTAATAATGCTGATACCTCAGAACCTGCTTGTGTGAAACGGAAGATGTTATCAATAAACATCAAAATATCACGTCCACCATTAGGGTCACTCATATCACCGTCACGGAATATTCCGCAATTGTTAATCCTGACAAAGCAACTCTTGCACGCGCACCAGGAGGTTCGTTCATTTGACCAAAAATCAACGTCGCTTGAGATGTTTCTAACTCTTCTACATCAACTTTTGATAAATCCCAACCACCTTCTTCCATAGAATGCTTGAAATCTTTACCATAGTTGATTACACCAGCTTCAATCATCTCACGAAGAATATCGTTTCCTTCACGAGTACGTTCACCAACACAGCAAATACAGAAAGACCTTTGTATTTCATCGCGATGTTGTTGATTAATTCTTGGATAAGTACGGTCTTACCTACACCAGCACCACCAAACAAACCAATCTTACCACCTTTTAAGTAAGGACAAATCAAGTCAATTACTTTGATACCTGTATAAAGTACTTCTTGTTGTACTGATAAATCCTCGAAAGTTGGAGGAGTTGCGTGAATAGGCGCACGTTCTGTTTCAGTTTTTACAGGAATACCGTCAATAGCTTCTCCAACTACGTTTGTATAAGCGACCTCTTACGTGTTCACCGATAGGCATAGAAATTGGAGCACCTGTATCCAATACCTCAATTCCTCTTCTTAAACCTTCAGTAGCATCCATTGCGATTGTACGAACACTATCTTCTCCTAAGTGACGTTGACATTCTAAAACCAACGTTGAACCGTCTGCCTTTGTGATAGTCAATGCGTTAAGGATTTCAGGAAGTGCTGCACCTGAAAAACTAACATCTACAACAGGACCAATTACTTGCTTTACTCGACCTATATTTGCCATAAGTGTATAAGTTCTTTTTAAGAAAATAATTTAAAGTATAAGTTCCGATTGCTATCGGCATAAATTGTACTTACCTTAAATCGCTGCAAAGGTAGTAGAATTATATAAAATACCAACTGATTTTTAAAGTTAATCAACTATACTTAGCGTAGCTTTTAAGCGAATTTGTAAATGATAAAAAATGATGAAGAGCTAGAGAGAAAATGATGAAATTTTATTTTACAAAAATATCTGGTTTCAATTAGAAATTATTGCTTTAATCTTGTTGACAGTGTTTTATGTTGTTGATTTTTGAGCGTATTTTTGAAAGGGAAAAAATATTTTTTTAGTATAAATACTATTTTTTTTTAGTTATAAACTAAAGTCTTTTGGTAAAACTAAGGCAAAAGTTGTTCCCTTTGAAGATGAAGCTTCTACAATCAGGCTGCCCTTGTATCCTTGTGCGATTTTTTGACATAACGCCAAACCTATTCCTGTTCCTTGATATTCTTCTCTGGTGTGCAAGCGTTTAAACATTTCAAAAATATGATTGTGATATTCTGGTGCAATACCAATTCCATTATCTTGAATTTTAAAAATATAATTTTTAGGTTCATCAATCACTGAAATTCTTACTTCTGGTTTATCGCTATTATTATATTTTATTCCATTTTCGATTAGATTTGGAACAATTGCATCATGTGTATTTCAGTAGCTTGTATTTTGGGTAAATCATCGCACAGAACGGATGCTTTCTTTTCTATAAGTGTTGTTTTTTATATTTTTGGACAATCTCGCCAATAATTTCAGATAAGTCAACTTCTTTTAAGCTTCACTAATATCTCGATTAATCCTAGAAAACTCTAAGACATCTTCAACTAATTCGTGCAATTGACGTGCATTATTAGTGATAATATCTAAATATTCTTTTTCATTTTCGTTTAATCGATCTTTAGAACGTCTTTTAAAAAGCTGTGAAAACTAACAATATTTCTTAAAGGTTCTTTCATGTCGTGAGAAGCGATATAAGCAAATCTTTCTAATTCTCGATTGGATTGAGCTAACTGTTCTGTGTATTTTTTATTAGTTTCGGTCGTATTGAATATAATAATTGTAAAAAAGAAACCTAATGAAACAATACCTACAAGATTATGGATAGGAGATGTTTCAATGTCAATGATAAGAGGAAATTCAAAACCTATTAAGTAAAGGACAACTAAAGCAATAAAAAAACAAACAGAACCAACCGTGTTTATTATTAAGACTTTTTGGCTGCGTAGCAAGATAGCAACAGCAGGAAATATGGTTAGCCAAATTAAAAAAGGTGAAGCTAAACCACCTGAAACGAAAATAGCATAGAAAAATAAGCTTAAACCGCTGATAGCAAAAATGATAATGCTGCCCTCAATATCTTGTGTTTTCTTTAAATACCAAAGATTGAAGAGTGAAATAAGAAAGGATATTATTGATGAAATTAAAAGTTGTCATGCGTTGGATATATTATAATATAAGGCAAGCTAAGTAATGTAATACTACAGATTACCAATAAGGAAAATATTAAAAAAGTAGCCCTATTATGACCTTGTTTGTCTGATTTGTCGTAACTAGGCATAAAATAACTAATATTGATTTCATCCAGTTTTTTTATCTATTCCATTTTGTTGAGGAGCTTTTGTAGTATTCATTCAAAATATTACAACAATTTTGCCATATAGTTAGCAAATAAATATATGATAAAAAGTTACTCAATAAGTATTTCTTTGGTGTAACGCTCTAAACAAGGAGGATTTCCTTCTTTAAAGTTTGGTCTAATCCAAGTTTTGGTATTTTCGACTTTGGGATTGATTGCAACAACAATTGAGTTGTCTTGTGTTCCTACAATCGTTAAATTCTCGGATACTGTCCAAGAAGATACAGTCAGACCACCTTTATATTGATAAAAATTGGTTTTCGATTCGGATATTTTATCCTCTCCTGTTATAGTATGATTACACAAATCAGTTAGATTTTTTTGAGGATGTCTTTGATATACTCTAATATAGTCAATTTCCATTTTGTTCGGAAATTTGGTGAATAAACCTGGTGGATGATGTAATTTATTTCCTCGTTTGCCATCTCCTATGGCTAAGTTAGCAATTACTCGCATTCGTTCAGTAAACGTGGATAAGCTGGTTCTTGCAGATAATAGCCTGGGATAAGAGGACTAATTAAAGTTAGTCTAGCTATTCTGAAAATTTCTACATTATCGACATAGTATTTGACAAAAAATCATCATGTTCTAAGGCAAAAGTGTGAAAATCTTTAGAAAAATCAATCGAACTCTTATAATCCTTACCTTTTCCAAGAAGACTATCTGTTGGACATTGTACCCATTTAAGCATTCCTAAAATATGACGACTAGGATTTACACCATTAAACTCAAAACAACCCATTTCATTTATTGAACCAAAAAACCAAAATGCAGGAAAGAAGCCTGCTCCATTTGGGATTTTACACCTTATCTCATATTTTGTATAACCTTGAAAACCTGCTTATCCTTAGAATGAATCATGCCTGCTTCATAATCCTTTGTATAACCCATATAAGTACCAACTTTCTTTGCTGCTTGAAGTTCTAAAATACCATCATTAACCACTACCATATTGTCTCTATAAATCTGATTTTCACGATTTGGGCGAGTAGTATGTAATCGTGCCGCAGGAGCTTTGTCACTTTCATTTGGACCATATGGGTAATGTGTTAACCATTTATTGGTATCTAACTCGTTCCTTCAAACTCATCATAGAAAACAAGTTTCCAAGGAGTTGTATCAGGGACAGGAGGAGAAGCTAAATAAACAAAAGGCTCATTATAGTGTGTCCATTCAGGTAAACATTGAGCATTAAGTAAATTGTAAGAAAGAGTGATTAAAAGAGTAAATAGTAGCTTATGCATAGTTAGCATCTTTTAGTTTCTAAGTTCTCAAGTCTTGCAAGAATTTGGCAAGAGTTGAATAAAAAAATTATAGTGACAAGTTATGAGGTGTTGAGGGACGAGGTGTTGAGTGCTTAGTCGAACAACTCAACACCTCGTCCTTCAACACCTGTCTGCCGACAAAGGCAGGCCTGTTTGTCGTACCTCTGGTAGGCAGGCTCATAACTTATGGTAGTGGCTTTGCCACGTTAGGAATGATGACCAAAGGTTGTAGTAAAAACAAATTCCAATTTAAGACATCTTCTATTGATAAACTATATTTTAACAATTTATTTTTTGAGGAATATTGGATTTGAAAAGAAAAAATGCGTACATTTGAAACATATTGTATTAAACAAAAAGTTTTATTGTCAAATTTTCTTGAATGAATACGAAGATTGGATAACAAAAGGAAAACATTATGCAGGGAAAAATCTGCATTTAGTAAAAAAAGGGTATCAGAACAAATGGATAAGAGTTGGAACTTTAGTTTTAGGCTTATTGATTTTATATTATAAAATATAAACCTGTCTATCAATTTAGTAAATCCTGTCCGTATTGAAAAAACCGCAGATAGCGAGGTAAAAAAACAAAACGTAAAGTTAGACAACGAAGTTAGTGAGCCTAAAAAAACGATAAAAACAAAACCACCTAAAAATTTTGCAGAAAGTCTTTTCAACATGGACAGTATTCCAAAGCATCTGACAAGATACAAAACTGCTAAGAATGATACAACCTTAGCAAATACGTTTTCAAATCTTGGTTTTTTATTAAATCCTGGATTAGCAAAACGATTAAAAGTAGATGCTAAAGTCGTTGCATTAAAAAACAAGAAATGCTTGAACTATATAAAAGAATTTGCGCCAATTGCTCAAGAAGAAATGAAGGCTTTTGGTATTCCTGCTAGTATAACGCTTGCACAAGGCTTATTAGAAAGTAATGTTGGTGATAGTAACTCGCCAAAAGAAATAATAATCATTTTGGAATAAAGTGTTTTTCTAAGAATTGTAAAAAAGGACATTGTTCCAATTATACTGACGATTCTCACAAAGATTTCTTTAGGATTTACCCTAGTGCATGGGAAAGTTACAGAGAACATAGTGAGTTTTTACAAAAAGAAAGGTATAAGCATCTTAAAAAATTGGGAACTAAAGATTATAAAAACTGGGCGCATGGACTGAGAAAAGCTGGTTATGCAACGGATAAAAAATATGCTCTTAAGTTGATACGAATTATTGAAGCATTGAATTTGAATAGGTTTGATAAGTAGTGAAACGGCAAACGGCAAACGGCAAACGGCAAACGGCAAACGGCAAACGGCAAACGGCAAACGGCAAACGGCAAATGGCAAACGGCAAACGGCAAACGGCAATTTTTGTAAATGAAATTGGAAAATAAAATCTAGAACTTCAAAAGTTTGTCATTTTTCAGATTTTGCTTTTGATATTAGTATGAAGAACTAATCTCTCCCAACTAAAAAAAGACTTTACTGAAATCAATCAGTAAAGCCTTTTGCGTGTTTGGTTAGGTCTGTATTATAAAGTAATGATGCCGTCAAGAGCTGCTGCTGCGTCAATGAAACCTTGAATTTGCTTAGCAGAAGGAACTGCTTTAGTCAAGTTTTTCTGTTCATTAACAGCTATCATTGCTGAATTTAGAGTAGCTGCATCTGCTGCTGCTAATTGTTGGACAGTGTGAATATCAACATTTTGTAATAATTCAGAAAACTGACGACCAACGCCTTTGATTCTGAAAAAGTCAGCACGACTTACAAAAGACATTAATCTTTTAGGTTGAATATCTGCACTAGCTGCTAAATCAGCACGCCCCTCAGGTGTTGCACACTTTTGTAACAAGGCTTCTGTTGTTAAAATGCCAGCATTTTCTAATTTTTCTTGAAATACAGGACCGATGCCTTCAATTTGACCTATCTTTGCCATAATTGATTTTATATTTTTAGTTTTGATTAAAAAATTGTTCTTTAATTTTAATTTTTAGAGTATAACGTAAAGACGCTACAAAATAAGAAAGGTCACTATATTAAACAAAGTTTTAATATTATTTTTTTACTTAGTAACGGACTTATTTTTTTTTGCCGTTACTTAATTCAAAATTTAATTTTCTTCTTCTAAAAACTCCTTAATTGTAGTTGGGTCAAAACTAACACTGTATGCATCTTGAGTCATGCCCCAATCGTCAATTCTTGCTTGACTTTCAAGTTTCTCTTCAATATCGTTTGGTAAACCTGGGAAAAAGTCAATACCTGTCAATTCTTCAATTTCGTCAATAGTAGTCACAAAACCACTCAATGGGATTTCAGTTTCTTGATTGCGTAGCCAAAAAGCAATAGCTTTTACTTCATCTTCTTTTCCTGTAAAATCTAAAATTATTTTGAAGTAGGAATGAGGTACAGGAATAGATTTTTTACTTTTTGGAAATCGCTTAATGGCTCTTTTCGTCAATACAGGTCCCGCAACTACATAAATTTCGTCATACTTAGCCGCCCAATTTCTTGTTTCGTTTTCTAGTTCTTTCCACTTTCCACGATTGAAGTCCTTGTCTTGCGGACTAACATTAGACATATAGAAAGTTTCTTCCATAGCTTGTTCGCTAAATGCCATATCTTGCGCTGGTACTAAATGACCTCTGTCATAACCTGTACGAGTATAATCTGATGAGGTAACGGCTTTCTCTTTTTCAATACTTGTATCTGGCTTAAAGGTCAAGTGACCACGGTCAGCATTTGCTTTTAAAACCATATCACGAGTTAGCTTATAAGCTACCCATTCTGCTTGTTTGTGTTTTTTCTGAATAAGAAATGGTATAATAAGGATATTTTATCAACTGATTAGTTGTTGAGGTAGGTAAATAGTTTTTTTTAGCCCATTATAAACGATACCTTCTTCTATATTCTCAACAACATCATCTTGTGTTGTAGGAGCTTCTCCTCCACCCATATAATATAGTAACCCTAAGATAATTGCTACAATTAAACCTCCGATTGTTGTATTACTGCCACCAAGTTTTGGCTTTTTTTCTTCAGACATAGTGCGATTAATTAAAAATTCAAGTTGCGTATCACTTTTTGACGTGAGCAACTTAGGTTAAAAATAAAACAATTTGATTTTTTATGATTAACAAATTAACAAAAAAAAGTTGATTATTTAGTTTCTAAGTTATGAAGTCTTGCAAGAATTTTGGCAAAACTTGAATAAAAAAAATTATAGTGGCAAGTTATGAGTTGTTGAGGGACGAGGTGTTGAGTTGTTCGACTAAGCACCTCGTCCCTCAACAACTCGTCCCTCAACACCCTGTCCGCCAACAAAAGCAGGCCTGCCTGTCGTACCTCTGGTAGGCAGGCTCATAACTTATGGTAGTGGCTTTGCCACGTTAGGAGTATGTTTAAATTTTGTTAATCTTTAGCCGTCAATTGATTAAGTAGTCGGACATATTTATTCGTGTTAAACCTATAAGTCCCGATAGCTATCGGGATGATTTTCAAGAGATTACTTTGTTTTTATAAAAAAAAGTTAAGTGCAAAATAATTCTGTCCAATTACTTAAGTAGGTTGATATATTTACTTCGACAAACCTATAAGGTTTTTTAAACCTTATAGGTTTATAATCAACAAGTTATGACTTTTTAAATGTAGAAATATTTACGTCAACTTACTTAGAGCTTGTTGGGAGTTTTCTGATTGAGAGAAAGTGATGAAATTTTTGTTTTGTTTAAGGCGAAAAACGCAGGCGATGCCGTAGCATCGACGAGTATTTTTAACGAAGAACAAAATAAAATTTCGCACTTGCAGCCAATTGAGAAAAATCCCAACAAGCTCTTAATACTATTTCGCCATATTAATCACTCATTATTAGGCAGTTTTACATATCAAATTCAATAAATCATCTAACAAGACTTTGGTTAGTTTCACCTCACTCTTCTCAAATAATCCTTATCCTTCTGTTTTATCATGATAATAGACTTCTAATAAATATTTTTCTAAAATGCTTGAAGCTTCATTGACTTGTTTTTTTAGTCAATAAATGCTTTTCAGTTGGATAATCTTCTTTCTCTAAATCACTTATTGTCAATCCAAATTGTTCCAGTTCTTTACTAAGTTGCCGTATTTTATATTCTGAAATAGGTTGTTCTTTCAAGTGCAATTCGTATCTATAATCATTTCCCAATTGCTTTCGTATTTCTTGCCTGCTGAGGTTATTCATTCTTATCACTCTATGCTGACTCCAGTATTTTTTAGAAGTATTCATTTTACTAAAATCACATCTAAAAATCTTTGTATCATGATTCAATATTAGAATCACCTTTGCTTTTGGTAAAACAAAAAAGTAATCGTAAAAACCTCGATTGTAAATCTCCTCGAAAAAAAAATCTTTAAGATTTTTTGGCTCAACTTCATAACCACCATAGCAATCATCTACTAATATGATTTTTGCTTCATCATGTATATTTTCACCTTCGATAAGTGATTTATAAATAGTTTCTTTTTTTCGTTTGTTATTGCTTTTAGAATAACCAAATGCTCCAAATCCTCTTTCATTTTAACTTCTAACTGATAAAATGAATCAACCTAAAGAAACTATATTGAGTTGTTATCTTCCAATCGTCTTTTGGAAATGGAATAATTGGATTAATTAGTGTGTAGAAAAATTCTTTTTTCATTTTTTTAAAATTCTTGGCATCTTTCAAAATCTTGAAAAAGTAGTTTACACTTAGACCAAACTTTTACTAAAGATGCGAAAACACGAAAGAAGTTTTAAACTATTTTCTCCGTGAAACTCTGCGTGTTCTTTGTGCAACTCTGTGAAAATTAGAACATCACGGAGTTACACAGAGAACACACAAAGTTTCACGGAGTTTTTCAAAGCATCTAACTGTAAATTACTTTTTGGTAAAAATGAAAGATGTCAAATTCTTACCTAAACTCTGGAAACAATTCCAAAATACTAGCTTCGTCAGCAGCACAAACGCCACGTTCTGTAATCAATCCTGTAACATATTTTGCAGGCGTTACATCAAAACCATAATTAATAGCAGGACTTTCAGCAGGTGTTAAAAAGCACTTTTTTAATTGTGGAATTATCCAAGCCCTGAATATATTTCACTTCATCAGCACCACGTTTTTCAATTGGAATTTCCTTCAAACCATCACGAATATTCCAATCAAAAGTCGAACTCGGTAAAGCCACATAAAAGGGAAATTTTTCATTATCAAAAGCAGCTAAACCCTTTAAGTAAGTACCAATTTTATTAGCTACATCACCCGTTCTTGTTGTTCGATCACTTCCTACAATCACCAAATCTACCATTCCGTGCTGCATCAAATGTCCGCCGAATTATCGACAATCACCGTATGCGGCACTCCGTGTTGCTGCAATTCATAAGCCGTAATTCGTGCGCCTTGATTGCGAGGACGAGTTTCATCCACCCAAAAATGAATGTCAATACCACGATTAAAAGCTTCGTAAATTGGCGCAGTAGCTGTCCCATAATCAATACACGCCAACCAGCCAGCATTGCAATGCGTCAGAATATTAACCGTTTTGCCTTGTTTTTCATTCGCTATTTGTTCGATTAAATCAACACCATGCTCGCCAATTTTTTGCAAAAAACAACACTACTTTCTACTATTCCTCTAGCAGTTATCAAAGCTGTTTTTAATCTTATTATCAATTCTTTCAACCGATTTTATTGCATTTCTAACTTTGTCAATAGCATAAGCAAGATTAACCGCAGTTGGACGAGTATTACTCACAATTCGATTGAAGCATTCAAATTTTTTATTAAAATCTGAACTTTTTGCTGCTTCTTTGATTGCAATATACATCCCATAAGCAGCCGTTCCACCAATCAAAGGCGCACCACGAACGTGCATTTCTCGAATCGCATCAGCAAATTGTTCTGTTGTTTTTTAATCTTCAATGACCAATTGATGCGGTAAAAAAAGTTGGTCAATTATTTGAATAGTGTTAATATCTTTTTCCCAAATCGTTCGGTAGGCTTGATTGTTTATATTCATACAATAAACTACTAAACCTATAAGTCCCGATAGCTATTAGGACTTATAGGTTTGCTATATAATAATAAGTATTTTTATCAAAATTAACCGAGATGATTAGCTTGAGTGACTACTTAGGCGGTTGCATAGTAGTTCCGCACTTATCACAAGTTCTTAGTTCTGTATTAGAATAATACTTATCAAAAATGATAGCATATCCGTTTCGATATTTTGAAGCGTAAAGGTTCTCTATATAGTTCGTGATGACAACTTTCACAGAACCAAGCTACCCATCTTCCATTCCGTCAGGACGTTTGTTCTATCCTTTTTGCCAATTGTTTTAAATGCGCCTA
>NW_023658403.1:0-24204 GCF_015228065.2 Penaeus monodon
TTTTAAAAAAACAGTCCCCCTCGGGTCCCCTTGAGGGGTGGGTAAAATAAATCGGGAATACCGTGTCCATGGCTCCCTCACGCCCGTTCAGGACTGGCACAAAGTCAGCCTTTCATCCTTTCAGCACGGCTCTCACACCTAGGAGGTGGATAGCAAAAGGGGTTTGGTGAAGGGAAGAAACGAAAAGTGGAAGGAAAATAAAGACCATGCAAAATTAGTTGAGTCGAGGGCTGAGCCCCCAAGGTTGGGGAGTTCCCCATCATTGGGTCCCAGTCTCCGCCTCCTAAGCCCCCCACGACAAACAAGGCAAGGGATTGGGGGGCCTCTGTGAGGAATGGAGTAGCACTGTACTGTTTATCGCATTATAGTCCGGGGAGGCAGGCGAGAAAGTCTTCTCCCCCAATTAGGCCAATTTTTGTTTAGGCATTTTTGCCTGGGGGCAGATAAAGACAGTTCCGGTGCAAATATTGAGAGTTGGATGAGGTTCTGCAGAAATGGGGTTACCAGAGAGATCAGTTGGTGCTGATAATGCTATAGCTTGTTTTTCAGATGTTACTGTGACGAGACGGGAACGATCGGGTCGGATAGGGAAAAGAGACTTTGCTTACTAGTTTTGGAAACATTGTGGAAGAGAGAGTGTTGTCAGAGAAAAATTGGTCCCATTGGCTGGCTAAATAGAGTAATTAAGATATTTGTATAGAGGGGTAGTAGAAGGGGGGGCGGGTGGAAGAGGGAGTAATATTGAGGGAAGTAGTTTTATGGAGAATGGCAAAAAGGCTGTAAAGTAGTAATAAGAGAGGCTGGGGTAGTGATGAAAAAGTTTATGGAGGTAAAGGTGATGAAGATGAGCATTTTTAGGAGAGTAAGATGTCTCCTGGAGATGAGTGTTGATTTGGGTGGAAAATGTACTAGTAGGCATTGAGGAGGGGGTAGTAGTTTGCAGTGTTCGGAGCCGTGGACAAAGGAGAACCTGGGGTCGGGGAATCGGGAGAGTTTGAATTGGTGGAGCTATTTGATGAAAGGGCAAGACTCATTACCCCTAATAAGGGTATAACATCTTCATTATTGGCCATGGAAAACACGGAGCATATTGCGAAGAGAAACGTCCAACCTATCAGGGTCCCTTAGGGGGTAAGGGTAGAAAAACTAAAACAGGGGAATACCTTTGCCGTTCAGGACTGGCGCAAAGTCGCCTTTCACCCTTTTCAGCAGGCTCTCACACCTTAGGAAGGGGATGGGGAAGGGACGGAAACGAAAAAGCAGGAGGGGAGAAAATACCGTGCAAAATTAGTTGAGTCCCTGTCTTTGCCTCCTAAACCCCCCCTCCCCTATAACGGGCAAGGGATTGGGGGGATAATAATAATAATGATAACAATAATGATGATGATAATGACAATAATAACAAAGATAATAATAGATTATAATAGCAGTAATCATAATAGTATAATAAATAATAGCAATAAATACTGATAGTAACAATAATGATGATAGTAATAGTGGCAATAATAATAATAATAATGATAACAAATATAATAGTAAAAATAAGTATCAAGATAATGATTTTACTAACAGTGACAGTAATACTAACAGTAATGATATTGAAAAATTATTATAATGACAAAGGGAATGATAATAATAATGGTGATGATATTGATAACAATACCAAATAATGAGGATGTAGTAATAGTAATAATAAAACTAATAATAATGATAATTTAATGACAATAAAGATATCAGTAATAATAACAATAATGATACATTGTATAGCTATAATGATAATGATAAAAAGGATAAGAAGAATAAAAATAAGAATTGTTATTGTACTATGATAATAAAGATAATAATTTTGATGACAGTTTATAATAATATTTAGTAGTTATACAATTATCAATACTAATATTAATATGATAATGATAATAATAAAATCCATTAGCTTTAAAGATGATGATAATAATCCTACTAATCATATTAATATTATAAACAATAATGATAAAAGCAAGGAAAGTAATCATGACATGTTAAAACGACACCCATTATGAATTTTGTGCAAAGGTATTGCCTAAATTTTCTGACTATTCAGGGGATTACGATACTTTTTTTCACTCTTCTTATCATTATCTATTTGTCTTTTTTATGAAGCGTAGTCTGTTTTATTTGCGATTTTTTTTCTGAAGCGGAACAAGTTTAATTTGAAAAGTCATGAGCCACCCTTCCCGGATTCCTCAAAACTCAGGGATCAGCGACAGCATCACAAGTTGCCAATCAATTTCGTGGTTTTGCGAAAATTTGCGGGGTAATGTATGAAAGGCAGGGTTGAATTAAGAAAATTAACAAAACTAAACCCTTCTTTATGGGGAATACTTAGCATATCGTTACTATAACATTTAATTAAAACATGGCGATATTCCTTCACATTAGATATAAGGGAACTATTCTTAGCATCATCAGTTACCACTGCCCTTTTCACAAAAGAAAAAAAAAAAATACCTCCAATTAAACGGATCCTACTGAAACTTCTACTTATAATAAAACCCCCCTTAAATAACTATTAAAATCTCACTTCATACTAATTAAAACAATTAAAATCTTTAAAATCCGCAAAAAATAGAGTTGCCAATTATTTATTTTTTATCGTTTTTTTTCCACAAAGACGTCTCGATTCGGCGTCCGTCTTGAAGGCAACCACTCAAGGTTTGGCGTTTTCTCGTGATATCTTAGAATCATCCAAGATATCTCTACCATGACCAGTCACCTTCTCCGTGGTTAAGGTGTTCAGCAAGATCCTCAGTGCAGCATTACTTACGAGGAGGCAAGATAGTGGAAGCAGGGGTAATAATTGCATTTGTTAGCACTTTCGATATAAATTCTTTCCGCCGATTAATATCGTGTTGGAAGTGTTCATGATTCTTTTTCAAGTAATATTTGTCATAACTTAACCATTACTTACATCTGTTGCAATTAAAAACAACACCCCCCCAACAGCGAATTTCAAAATTGATTTTTTTCGTTTGTACAAAATCGGGTCAATAGACGAAAGACGTAACGATTGCCTGTTAGGCGTACATTAAAGCAAAATTTTAAAAAAGTTCTTTGTTCAGAAAACTTCGGCAGAAATCAAACAGAACCTTTTAACTCTTAAAACATAGTGACCCCAGAGCAGTTACTTATTAAGGCCAATTTTAGCATGAAAAAACCGGAATAGTACCAAAAATACTATGCAGCTAGTGAGATCTCTTATATTTAATAACGAATATGAAAAAGAAATCAAACTTGAATTTCAAAGTATTGATTATGATATTTTTTTCAGAAAATCACTCAAAGCAAGCAGGGGTTTTGAAGTCACACTCTGGCAGGGGCAAAGAAACCTCCCCAAAAACATATTCATTAAATAAAAGGACTAAGTCATTAAAAGCCCCGGGGGAAATCAACAGTCCAATCTTGTCAGAATATAATAAAAAAATTCAGTCCCTTTGCCAAAGTGTAACTTTGGGGCCTAATTTTCGCTATTATTTTTTTTTATATCAAATGTGTTTTTTCTTTAGGTCCAATACCCCCGGGTTTTCCCCACCTTCATGCAGTCACAATCAAAAATTGTAACTGTTTTTTAAACTTCACTAGTTATTAGTTAATTTCAGTGTATTCACTTTTAATAGTAATTTACAAATAATTTTCATATTTTTTTTTTTCCCTGATAGTGAAGGCAAGATGAAATAGCAAAATTTAACTAATTCCATATTATTTTTTGCCCCTAATTTATAGAATTCATAGAAACCGTACTATGTTTTTACTGGGTTTTAATTTTTTATTTTTATTATTCTACCATCTATATTTTTTATATTTTCAGCCCGGGAAAAAAGGGAAAGTACAAAAAAAATTGTCGTGTCTTACTCAAGTTGTAACCCGCCATCATACCCATTTTGGAGCTGCAATGTACCTCATGGTGGGCAGTGAAATTTTACCATTTAATTTAGAAATTTTAGATAAAATATATTTTATGATGCTTTTATTTTTACTGGTTTGTGAAGTGAAAGTAGTGCATAAAAATAATTTTTATGTGGGCCCCTTATTTCCATGTACAGATGGTATTTTTGTTGTATTTTTTTTTTTTTTTTAAACAGAGGGTTTGGCTAGATCCTAAAGGAGTCCCCCCCAGGTTTTTTGGGGCGAGTTGCAGATTTTATGCAGGGTGGCACAAAAAATAAAAACCTATGAAGCGGGTTTTTGTTCTGCGAATTATTTTTTGGGGCGAGTTGGCTGCTTAGTGAATTATGTTTTTTTGTTTGAGGATTTATATTTAAAAACCCGGGAAAGGGTTGAAAAGTATTTTCAATTTTCCCCCTTTTTTTTTTTCCAGGACTCTGTCTACAGTTCCCATCAGTTTCGGTCTATTTTTAGCTCTCTACTTTTGCCAAAGGGGTTGAAGCTAGTTTCGGGGTTTTACGCTTTTGGATGATACAAACTCTGTTTAGGGGTTTTTTTCTCTCCGTTCCTTATTTGGCCTCAGGAAAGAAAAGCAGCAGGGAACTCTAAAAAAAAAATAAATAAAGGAGGGGCCATTTGTAATTTTGTAAAATGTCAAAGTAAAAAACTTTTTTACTTTACGGACAAATCTTACAAAAAAATGATGGATCCACTATGTTTTCTAACCTTAGTTGAAAAAAACTATGAAAACCCCTAAGGTTTTCCCAGTTTTATTATGGAAAAAAAGAAAAAAGGATAACCAAAGATAAGGAACTTCCCTGACAGCATTGGGAAAATTTTTTTGTTTAACCCAAATAAAAAAAAAATTTTTTTTTGTATATTGTTGACCCCAGTGTGTTGTTTTTTGAAAACTATCCCAAAAATTTCAGGTGCATGTTTGAAAAAACATGTTATTAAAAATACTAATACTGACCCCTTTGCTTAGGACATGACTGTCCACTGTGGTTTTTTTTTTACTAATTTTATTTTTAAAAAGATTATTTATAAGTGCTTTGTTTTTAAGGAGTAAAAATAAAAAACCGGTTTTATGGTAGATATGTACATGCCAGATGTGGTTTAGTTTTTTATCTTTCACATAATGGGCTCCACAATTTCTTAGCAAAGAGTCAGTTTCTAGCACAAATTTTTTCACCAAATTTTCCCTTTTCCTTGATTTTTAGAATTTTTCTTTTGGCAATAACATTATAAAACAGCCTTTATAAGATGATTTGTAAAATATTTCCCAGAACTCAAAGGGAAAAGGGGAAATTTGGGGGTTTCAAGGGTTTTTATTACCTATTGGGTAAGCACTTTAAGGAATATCTATTTTAAATATTTCAAAAACAATACTACAAGAACACTTCAATTTCCAGTGACATGGGTTTTAAAAGGCCATATTAAAGTTGGAGCAGAAGTTTTTTTCTCATTAGTATTGTCATTTAACCTAAAATGCCAAAAAATATGATGTTCACTGAGTATTGTTTTTTGGGAAAGTATCTAAGTACAAAGAAATGGTCCTCAAGTGCTCAGCCCCCAAGAGTTTGAGTCTATGTCCCTCACCTGTTTTCCCCCTCATTAGTTGTACTTCTTTTTCACATAAAATCCCCAAAATTGTAATCTAACAGCAATATTAAATAAAATATTACCACAAATTTAGGAAAAAGGGGATAAGAATTGTGAGCAATGGTGGAAATCAAGTTAATAAATTGAATTGGTGTGTGCTAGTATGTGCATAAATGCCTGCCATGCCCAGCGTATCAAGTTAGAGGTTTTACAATATTTTGTAGTATTATTTAAGTACCAATTGTAGAAAATTCGGGGAATAGGGTGATGATTTAAGGGCGGGGGTAGGCTGTCTTGGAACTAAGTCCTTTTGGGGTTTTTTGGGTTTTACCATATAATAAACACTACTTTACAGTGTATGTATAACCCCCTAGTTTTAAATTTTAAAAAACGGTGGAAATACAAGAATGTTTTGAGCAAAAATTTAAAGTAGCAGAAGTCTGGAAAAATAATTTTTATAATATATATTTTATAGCTATTTCCCTGCCATGAGATATGGGCTTTTTTTCTTTTATTTATAAAAATAAGGGTTAAAACTAGAATGTGGTAAAAAAAAAAGGTTTTAAAGTTCAATTTTTATTTACACCTTACTTTTTATGGGGTAAGAAAATTTAAACATGTACAATAGAAAACTAATAACAAATTATACAAAACACTTATTATGCTATATGCTAAAATTCAATATTTATAACTGCGTGCTCTGACACTGGCTATATCATTATTATAGGCATCTCTATTAATAAACTCTCCTCCCTTGATATCATTACTATAAATTACTTTTGTTAATAAACTATACTGTATACTACAACAAAATATATATTGACATCTTGCATATAAAAGTTTGTCTTTATCCAATGTATTTAGTGTGGCTCCCCTGGGCAATGAGAGCACCTGACTCCTTGTTAGTTATATCTACAGATAAGAAAGCTAAATTTCTTCCAACTCTGAGAGTTTCTGCATTGATGACAATTTCTTGTCCCGATGTTGCTGCTTTCATGTATCTTGAAAAAGAGTAATTTGATATTAATGGCATGCTTTCCCTTATGTCAAAGCAGAAAAAGAATATATACATATAATGTAAAAACTTTTAATACACTGATAGTACTGTACAGTTCTTAGATTTTGTATTTTCACTAATAACTGTCATTTCACTTAAACTAGCATTTCTTACACACACACACACACACACACACACACACACACACACACACACACACACACACACACACACAACACACACACACACACACACACACACACACACACACACACACACACACACAAAAAATAATAAGAAAGCAAAGCCTCTCCTTGAACTTGAACAAAATCAGATTTGGTAAAATACCTGTGTCTAAAATACTGAACACTTTCAACTGGAAGTTCATACTCTTTGTCATTTTAAAGCACTGAAACTAATTTTGTTAAGCTGAATCTGTAAATCAATAAGTATTTTGAACCAATAAATGCAACTTTGACACTAGCATACAGTACAGCAAGGTGGAAAATCCCTACAATGCACAAACACGATTTATGAAAAGTAGATAACAGTTTCAAAATCCTCCTGGATTTCATCTTCACGACCTGAAGGTGAAAGAACGATTTTAAAACTGTTGTCTTACTTTTCAATAAACCTCATTTGAATATTGTGGGTTGTTCTACCATAGTATTAACACAATAGCACTTTACCAATTTTCACAGTAGAGTATATATATCTTCTAAACTGAGAGTGTTTTGAACGGCAAAACATTTTACCATGCTGACAGTATGGAGGATTTTGAAATAGTTGTCTCATGTTTCACTATACCTAGTATGAGTATACTGAGAGTGATTTAATTAGCAATTAATTTATTACACATACCAAGTATGAGACCAAGAAATAATCCTACTGATTTCACTATCAATTATAAAGCACTTCATTACAACACAAAATGTGGCATTTAATATGATAAAATGAATAAATAACATCATACAACTATGGAATTTTTAATCTGTTATTTATACATAACACATTCAAATTTGAAAATCAATAAATGCTGCAAATAAAGTTTCTTTAAAATTATATTTCATGTCATACTAATTTTATGAAAGTTTTCTTTAGGTTACTGGCTAGTGCAAACGGTGCATCCTGTTACAGCTCTAAATAGCTTTGCCAGCCTATTAAAACAGGCTTTCCATTCCACTGTCTACTGGCTTTTGATTGATCATTAAGATTTACAAAGAAAAAGTAATATTGAAGTCACTAGTGGCATTTTAGAATGTCTCTAAGTCTTAAGAACCTATATATATAAAAATACTGACAATACCATACATTAATTACAAAAATAGTAAAACATTACTTACGAAACATTTATGTTTACTGACACCCCAGGGACAGCTTTTTCTGTTGTCATTAGTGCCATTTTGATACAACATCAATTAATGTGGCTGTGAGTTCCCCCATGCAGAGTGCCTCCACGATTTCATGTTCTTTCTCCACAGTCATTTCTGCAACACATTTACCATTGCCACCTGCCACAACACGCAGCTAATGAAAGAAAATACAGGAGATATTAGTGATTATGACTCGCACTGAAAATGGTCACTGGCTAGCATAAGCTACGCTATTACAAACTACTAATTCATTCTAAATATTTCAACTGCAAATATATTAACAATTACCAGCACTTTCTTTGGTATTTATTGGAAGAGTGTGAAAACGGACACCAGTTAGGTGTTTTACACACATGCACTCATTCACTCACCTCTCTCTATCAACCTATGCAACCAGACTGTACTCATTGTATCTTTTTATAATATTCTATGAAAGTTAAATAAAAATTCCTTATTATATGGCTGAATTCATTTTAAAATAATACAACAAAGCTTCTTGTGAAATTAAGTCTGACATACTGTTAACATAATTAAAAATAAATTCACCTTCCTTTTGAACATAAGGAAAAAAAAAGTTACATTCTTAATTAAGAGGCCAATGAGAGCCAATTATTATTAATTCAGTAAACTGAAATTGAAAATGAAAAACTACAATAACTCAAATTTCATATCCTATAAGATTATTCCTTAAGCCAAACATGCTGATGTTATATGAAATTTAGTCATGGCAGTCAAATAGGTGCTTTAAGGACTTGATGATCATGAAAAGAAAAGAACTCTGTTCCAAATAAAATACTAACACCTCTGATAATTATTATCTAGCATAGAAGTACATTACTTGCATATCTAAATTAATTCTTTATGATTTGCAATTTATGACAATCTTTTAAATGTTACCAATACATTATATGTAAACGAGATGAGTAAGTGTCTAATTCCAATTTTTTTGGAATATTGGACAGTAACCTTGGCAACAGCAATGATATGAATTTCTCCATCTTGTAAGAATGAGATTACATTTCACACAAAAACAATGGGCAGTCATTAACAATGCAATGGCATCAAACAATAGTGCATATACTGTGCTTCAAGCTTTAGTAAAGGTCAACATATAGATTCTACAGTAAACTGTTAGCAAGTTCTTCAAGCACAAACTCATCAGAATAAAGAGGTTTGTTGACCACTGCCAGTAAAACACACAGACCTTGACTTTGATATATGTGCGGCTTATCTTATTAGCACAAACTTTATTTTTTGTAAGTGTTATTCTGTGTTCTTTATACTACTTATTTCTTTCTCTATATTTCAGCTTAATGTTATCATAAATAAGAGTCAAACAATGAAAAAAAGTAAACACTGAGAAAAGGGCCAATTTACTGGGTAAAAAAAGGGGCCAAACCTTTGGGAAAACTCCAGTTATGTTTGGGTTAAATTGGCTAACATTTTCTGCAAAAAAAACTTTTTACTGTAGATTCTACAGAAAATAGATTCTATGTTTACGGGGGAAATTTATTAAAAAAAAAAGGGGTGACCCATAAGTTAGTAGTATTAGAAAAATGCCTAAAAAAAACCCCCACTTTTACTATTTTTGGGAAAAATGGGATCTAAATTTCAATAATAAACCCAAAACCCTAGAAATTTCCCTTTAAAATCTGGACACGGGAAAACAATGAGTTCCATGATGGCCCCCAACCCTTTGGGGTTTACATTTTCAGAAAACCCTTTCAGGTCATACTTTCCCCCAGAAAACGGGAATGGACGGCCCCTTTTTGACAAAAATTCATGATGTTTTATTTTCCCCCAAATACCGGCAGGGAATTTTTAACGGGGTAAAAAACACATTATCAGAGGTTTAAGTTCCAAATCCACATCAAAAAAATTTATTTTACAATCAAGTTGCTTTTACTGGGGAATGCCCTTCAGGCACTGCCTGAGGGGATTTGGCTGTGGGGGGGGCTCTGCTCCAAACCCCGGGAAACACTGTTTTGGGTCTCGGGTTGCCCCGTGAGATAGAGCTGAAAACTCAGGAGCAATTTTTTTTCCCCCATGAAGTCCCGTTTCTGTGAATTTTTTTCTTTTTTGTGTTTTGCTGATATTCATTTTCGGCAGATTACTTCTTTTCCCCATGCCCTGAAAAATTTTTTGTCCTCTAAAAAGAATATCTCTTAATTTTGGCCCTTACTTAGTGTATCCATGGTGAAAATTTTTAATTTCCTGGCAGAGGTAGACCCAAAACACAGGGGTTTTGGCTTTTAAACCCAAACTGGAAGGGAAAACAGGGGCCCACAGGTATTTTGTTTTTCTTTAAGGTGTATTTTGCAAAAGCAATTGTATTTTTTAAAATGTGTTAACTAAAAGGCACCCACTTTCCCACTGATCCGCCCTTTTCCATGAATTTTTTTCCCCCTAAAAAAGCCTAATATATCCCATACCATAGACTGACATTCGCCTAAAAATTTACATAACAAAATAATGATAAAATCAAAGAAAACACCCTTACCAAAAAAAAAAAAAAAAAAGGCTGGTAAAAAGGGGTTTTGTACCTTATAAAAAAAAAATCTCCCGGGGTGCTTGCAACTTTCTTGAGGGGGCATTGTCTAAATAATTTAATGGACACAAAACTCAATCCAGATCCAGGAGAAAAACCGGGGGAATAATTGATAGAATTTACAGTTTCCCCCCCCCAATCGAAACAAAAAGACCACGAGAGACTAGTGACAAGCGGGGAAAGGGACCCGCCCCCCCCAAACACCCCCCGGGAAAAAAACAAAAACCGGCAAAAAACCCACGGACCCCCAACCCCGCCCCAACTGTTTAAACACCCCAATTTCACGGGCCCCGAAAATTAAAAAGTGGGCCTTTTTAAATTTTTAAATTTTTTTCAATTTTGAAGGGCCTAAAATTTTTTAAAAATCCCATAAAATAAAACAAAATGCACTAAAAAAAATTTCAATTTCCAAAAATATATAATTGAAGATTCCCCCCCAGAGTCTTAGGAACGGGGAAAGCCATAAAGGTTTTGAGGACATGTTTACCCTTCCAAAAATTAAGCCCTTTTAAATTTCAAAAAAAAAAAAAACTGGGGGGACGGGGAAATAAAATTCCAAACACCCGGGGCCATCAAGAAAAAAACAATGGGGAGGGCCTCAATGGCACAATCTTTTCCCGGGGGGAAATGGGACCTAACCCCAGAAAAACATAACAGAGAAAATAAGAAATTTGGGGTGGAAATACACTGAGATAATAGAAGTATCAAGAATAAAAAAAAACCCAACAGAGACAAAAAAAAATGAAAAAAAGTGGTTTCCCCCTAAGTCCCTAAGAGGGGATCTTTAAAGGAAAACCCTACCAGAGAAGGTAGAAAATAGGGCATACATCATTAAGCCTCACAATACATTTTTTTCCTATCCCAAAAAATTGTTTCTTTGTGGGATGTATGGACATGGGATCAGGACAGTAAAAAAAAAAACAAAGATGCAGAAAAGAGAAATTTTAACCCAACAATTTAAAGATTTCCCCCCAAAAAAAAAGGGGACTTTTGTTTTTATTTTTCATGGGGATCACCCCCAAAAAACAAACTCAGGGCAGAAACATGAGAGGCCCAAAACATAAACCAAAAAAATAAACCTAATGATTTAGAAATAAAAAAAAATTTTAAAGATTTTAAAACCCCTCTCCGAAAAAAGAAATTTTTAAATCTTAGACCCCTTGCACAAAACTCAACAAACACCCAAAACACAAATCACTAAAACACCCAAACAAAAAAAGAAATACACAAACATACAAAAAAACAAAAACACCCAAAAACCTAAAAAAACCAACGGAACACCCAAAACAACAAAAAAACAAAACCCCATCCAAATAAAACAAAAACAGAACTTTTAAAAAAAATAGGGGAAAAAACAACAGCCCCCTCACAACCAACAATCATATGCCCAGCCCTTTAAATTCAATCCAAAACATAACATTGGGGGAAAAAACCCCCAAACCAAACCCCAAAATTGATAAAATTCACAAAGACCAAAGACCCCGAGGCAACCATACTAAGAAAAAACCCTAAAACCGAAAAAAACCTAAACTAGCAAAATAAAATGAAAAAAACCTTTAAACCCAAAAAAAATTCAAGATTCCCCAATAACTTGGCCCTTTAAACCTCCCCACTGAGA
The DNA here is from genome assembly GCF_015228065.2 of Penaeus monodon. Classification (NCBI taxonomy): domain Eukaryota; kingdom Metazoa; phylum Arthropoda; class Malacostraca; order Decapoda; family Penaeidae; genus Penaeus; species Penaeus monodon. The sequence continues at coordinate 12,060 of NW_023658403.1, forward strand.
GATGTAACCCAACAAGGATCTATAAAACACAAAAAGATACCCAACAAATAAAGATAAAGACTTTTCGTGGATGCCAACAAAAAAGAAAAAAATTAAATTTGTAATATCAAATATAATAATCAAACATAAAACTCAAAAAAAAAATGATGGGAAATTATAAAAAAAAAAACAAAAAATGAAGTAACACCAATTATCAAAAAAATATGAAAATTTAAATGAAAAAAAATAATTCTCTGTAATATCAGGTAAATACTGAAAAAAAAAAAACAGTTTTTTGGGAATATTTGGAAATAAAAAAGAGAAAACCAGTTTTTAATAGGATTTTTGTTGAGACCGGGTTTTAAAAAAAAAAAGCAATTTTGACTTAAAAAGAATGAAAAAAAATTTTAGAAAAAGGACAGAAAAGAAAAAATTTTGGAGGGGGATTAGATTTTGTATAAAAAGGAACTAAATACAAACCAAAAAAATCTAAAAAAAACCGTTTCATAAAAAAAAAGAAGTTTTGGGAATAAAAATTAATTCCCGAATAAATGGTTTAATAACTTTTTTTTTAAAACCCCATTTAAAAATTAAGTGGGGAAATACTAGAATACTATTAGCCCAAAATAGATGCCCCCAAAAAAAAAATAATGGGAGATTTTAATGCACATCCGCATTTTGGAAACCCAAAAAAATTTAAATCAAAGATTAACAAAAAATCACAGGTAAAAACATTTTTGATTTCATCAGTCAAAAAAAAACCTAATATTATTAACACCCCCAGGTCAAACTACAAGGGTAAAACCCCAAAAATGGAAAAGGAGCACCTTTTGGGCCCTAATTTAGCCTCCCAACTTTAAATTTTCACTTAAGGTGGAGCAGGAACAACGTAGGCAGGGACCCCCTACCAATTTCATAAAGTTTAACCCTTTCCCAAAAAAAAAACACAATCAAAAAAAAGAAAAAAAAAGGAAATTCATAAAAGAAGGGTGGAAAAAATACCAAAAAAGATAAAAAAGAAAGTTTATTAAAAAACATAAAAACTTTTTGAAAATTAACCAACTTATTTAACAAACATAGGAAAAAAAATATTTCCTCTTAAAAAGAAAAAGGGAAATTTAAACCCAAAACCAAAAAAAACCATGGGGGAAAACTCAGTTTGAAATAAAGGTAATAAAACAAAGAAACAGGCATATAACAAAGGGGGGAAAAAGGGACCCATCAAAAAAAAACCTTTTTAACTAAAAAAACCCAATTTAGCAATAGTAGACAAAACAAAAAATAAAGAAAAAAAAAAAAATCCTGGGAAAATTTTTGTAAACACGATAGATTTTAAAAACATCTTCAAAAAAAAAGTAGGGAAATTTTTAATATAAAATTTTTTTAAGGGGGAAAAAATCAATAATTGAATTTTCCAATCATACATAATATACCCCAAATACAGACAAACTTTCAAAAAAAAAACTTTTTTAAAAAGGGGAAAAAATTTTAAAAAAAACTATTAAAAAAAAACCCAAACTATTTTTAAAAAAAAAAGAAAGAGGGGGCCCTTTAAATAAACCTCCCAGATACTGAAGAACTTAGTAAAAAAAATAACAATAGAAAAGAAAAAAAAGGCCATAGCAAATGCCCAAAAAAACAAGAAAGCATACGGCCCGGGAATAAAAAAAACGAAACAAATTTTTTAAAAACAAACAGGTTTCCTGAAAAAACCCAAAATAACAAAGAATCAAAAAATGTATTACTGGTCAAAGGACATCCCCCAAAAGAACAAAAAATCCCTTAGCCCAATCCAATACAAAAAATTAAATAAAAACCCAAAGGACACAGAATCCTACAAAATTTATAAGTAGGCCCCATCACCCCCTAGGAAAAATTTTTAAAAAAACATAATAAATAAAAGGAATTTTTTTTGTATGGTGGCTGGGAAAAAATAATAAATTAAACAAAGTCAAATAGGTTTCAGACCTAACCAAATCCACAATAAAACGCTTTACAAGTAAAGACCGCACATTTAAATAAAAACCAGAAGAGAAAAAAAAAAATACTTTAATAGAAAGTTTGGGCTTTGAAAAAAGGGTTTGACTCGGCCCCAACCCCGGGAAAAATACTAATCAAGCAAAAAAAAATGGGGGTTTCAGCTTACCTTTTTAAGATTTTTAAATAATTTTTCCCCCGAAAAAACGGAAATTTTTTAAAATTTTAATTTGGAACAGCCCAAAAAAGCCAAAAAAAAAAAAATAAAAGGGGAGAACCCCAAAGGAAACCCCCCTTTTAAACCCAACACTTTTCAATATTCTAATGTCAATCTAAGGTAACCCGAAAAAGTCCACAAAAAAAATCTATGCAGATTTTGTTTACGCTTATTTAAAATCAAATAAAGAATTTAAGGGAAACAATAAAAAAATTAAAAGTAGGATTAAAAAGGTATCGAAAGGGGGAAAGATAAATGGGGCTTTAAAAAAAAATTTTTCAAAGAGCAAAAAAAATGTGTTTCACAAAAAAAAAAAGATCGAAAAATACCTAATAAGAAAAAAATAATAGAGAAACTAATTTTTTTCCACAAAAACAGTATTAGGCCCATATTTATGCTCCAAAACTCACAAAGGAAAAAACATATAGAGAAAATTTTAAAAGTAAAAATTTTAAAAGAATAAATATTATGAAAGAAATTGTCAAACCCAAGGGTTGGGGGTGGAAATAAAAAAGAAACAATGATAGCTTTCTATAAACCCTCTACATAAAACCCCAAAGAAAAATGGATTAAAAAGTCTATGGTTAAAAAGTGGGGGACATGAAAAAATTGGGGAAACATTACAAAATTTAAGCAATGGGGAATTGCTACAGGATTTTCAGATTTAACACCCCCAATTTATTTCCATTAGAAACATTCACAAACATTGCTCAATAAAAAACAAATAAAAAAACAGAATGTAACAAAAATAAATTTAAGGGGCACTTGGGAAAAAAAAAAATGACATGCCAAAAAAAAAAAACCCGAAAAAATAAAGAAAAATTTAGAAAACAAAAAATAAAAAAATGGGGTAGAAAATCCCTTTTTTCCATAAGTATTAGAAACATGAAAGAAAATAAAAAATAAATAAAAAATATAAAAATTACACCCCCCAAATTTTCAGTTCCCTTTTCCACCTTGGGTTGATATATCCCCAAAAAACATAGAAAAAAAATTTTATGGGTGGCTTCCAAAAAATATGCCAGATTTAAGTAAAAAAAATCCTTTTAAAATGATTTTTAAAAAAACCCAAATAAAATCCCCAAAAAAAAATTACAGATGGGTCTTAAAAAATTTAAAGTCCCAAAATGGGCATCAGGGAGCGTTTTTTTGTAAAAGATTAAAATCTTACCAAAAAATATGGACACTTTCCCTCACGCAGAAAAATTTTTGAAGCTGAACTTTATGCCATCAAACAAAAGGCTTAAAATACCTCCAAAAACAAAAAAATAAAAAGAAAAAGTGATTTTCACAGATTCAAAAACCCGCACTACTACTTTTACAGAAACCAAAAAAACCAAAAAAAAAATAAAACATTTGATTTTTATGAAATACAAAAAACAATAAAAAAACTAACAATTCAGAATCAAAAATAATATTCCCTGGATCCCCGCACAAAAAAGGGGATAAAAGGGGGAAAAGAAATTTGGCAGAAATTTAAACACAAAAAAAAAGCTCACAACCCCGAGAAAACCCTGGGAAAAAAACCTCATGACACGGGAAAAAATAAAAAAAGGGAAAATTTTTTAAAACAAACATCAAAAGAACTGGGAGAATTACCTAAAAAACATTCTAATCACAAAAAAACTATTTTTAAAAAAAAACAACCCAAACCCCAACCGTGGACAAGATCAAAAAAAAGGAAATTTGATGGGATGCCTAACAAAAATTTTAACCAAAAAAATACAAGGGCTAAAAAAAACACTTGCATAGACAAAAATTGAAAATGACCTACATGGGAGATGGTGCAGACAAGAAGAAGAAACAAAAAAATCTGATATTACAGTGTCCCAAGTTCAAACCCCCTACCCGAAATACTTACTAGGGGTGCCCCTAAGGAAAAGCAAAAACCCAATTAAACCTAATTAAATCTTCTAAATTTCAGGGGCCGATTTTAACCCCAAACCCCCCCTAAAGGTAAATCATTTTTTAAAACACATGAAAATATTTTTACAAGCGAACAAAGATAAATGAAAATACATATAAGCTAAAAGAAAATCAGAAAAAAAAAGGATCCGGGGATATAGACAATAAAAGTCCCAAAACCCCATAAAAAAAAAAGAAAGAAAAAGAAGAAAAAAAATCCCGGCCAAAAATCATCAAAGGAAAAAACCCAAATACTCAAAAAAAAAGGAAAGTCTTAGTTAAATGTGAGCGATTTTTCAGATTGGATGATTTTTACTGGCCTGCATTTAAAAATATTTAAAACTGACCCAAAAGAATAAACTGTATTCTTTCCTGTTTTAAAAACAGTAATATACAACCCTTTTTCCCCGGGTGGTAATGGGAAAACCCCCCGGTTGTCTTACAAAAAATGTAATTAACCTTTCTAAAGAAAAACCTGTGATACTAAAACCCAAAGCAGAAGTAACCCTTACTTTTGATAAATTCTTTTTCCGAAAAACCCCCCTCTGACCCTAATCTTCACAACTTGCTGCAAAAAATTTTTCCCTCCCTTTTCAGCCGCCATTTCTAACCGGGGGAGAAAGAACCCCAGATGAAAGACCCCCTGGCCCCCGGGTTTTTGATGGGTTTTTTCTGAAATATCCCCGCGCGCGCGCCCCCACACCCCCAAAACACCCCACACCACCACACACAAACCCCACAACAACACCAAAAAACCCACACACCCCCACACACACACACACACACCCCACCACACACCACATTTTTATATACAATATAATATAATATATAATAATATTAAAAAAAATATTAAACTATAATTTAAAATTTTATTAAAATATTTCACCCCACACACCCCACACACACCCACACACCCCCACATATATAAATATATAATTTCTAGATATTTTATATATATATATATTATATTTATATTTTATATACCCCCAACACCCCAACATACACCACACACCCACACCCCCCAAAAAACCCCACCACACACAACCCCACACAATTATACCTATAATTTTTATAATTATTTTATAGATTATATATATATATATATATACATATATATATATATTTATATAAAAATTTATATATATTATAACATATATTTTATACACACCACACACACACACATATAAAATATATATATATATATATAAAATATATTATATATATAATTAATTTTATATATATAATATATAACATACCCTACCCTTTCATACCCCACCACACACAAAACCCCACAAAACCCTAACCCCCCACAAACACATACACCCCACACTTTTAATATATATATATATATATTATTATATATATTTTCATATATATATATATATTAATATTTTCATAATTAAAATATAAATAAGAATTAAAATTATATATTAATATATATATATATATATAATTTTAAAATATATTATATAATATAATATAAAATAATAATATATATTTAAGGGCATTATTTTTTTATTTTAAATTGGAAAACTATATATATTATGTGTGGTTGGGTGTTGGGGGTGTGTGTGTGTGTGTTGTGTGGTGTGTTTTGTGTGTGTGGTTTTGTGTGTGTTTTGGGGTGGAGGTGGGCCCCAAAAAAGTGTTTTTTATGTGTTTGCTGAAAAGGGGTTGTACAAATACTTATATATATTTTTAAAAATATTATATATAGATATTATAATTTAATATTTGCCCATATTTTTATAAATATAATTTATATATAAAATATAATTTTATATAATTATATATAGCAAAATATTATATAAATTAAAATATATAATATTTTATATATATATATATATATATATTTTAATTTTATATATATTACACACGCACCCACACACACCACACACCCACCCCAAACACACAAAACACACACACACACACCCCATATATTATATTTATATATATATTAAATATATATATATTAATATGGGAAAATATATGTAGGCTTTTGATACCGGGTTTAATTTACGATATCCTTGGGAAAAAAACATAACGACAAAGAAATTTCCAAAAAAACCCTCATCCCCAAATAATTTAAAAGCCCCTGTTGGGGCCAAAACCAAACCGGCAGCTGTAAGAACCAAATTATGGGTTTTCCCGAATGGTTTCAAAAGGGCCCAACCCAAGGAAAAGGAAAAGGGGTTTTTTTCTGTTTTCCTCAAATTTTTAAAATATATTCTGAAGCAATTTTTGAGAGGTGCTCTAAAAGAATTTTGAAGGAAATGTAGGGTGTTTGGGGGATACAAAAATCAAAAACTAAGATACGCCGATTATTTTTTTTTTAGTACCCAATTCCAGCAGTATCATTGAACTACAAAAAATACTAGATTAAATTTTAAAGGGAACAAGCGAAAAAAATGGTTTTCTTTTTAAGGGAAAAAAAACAAGATCTGAAATTCGAAGAAACCGGCAAAAGGGAAAGATGATGAACATTTTTCCCAAACAAGGAGTGGTTGTGGGAAAAATGTGAAAGAGGGGGCACTTATCTTGGAAACCCTTTTTTAACTAATACATATATGGGAAATTAAACCCCCAGATAAAAAGAAGGTTTTCCCCTTTCCCAAAAAAGCCAAAAGTTGCTCTTTAAAAACATCTGGAAAGCCCAACCATTACCTTTCGGACAAAACTGGGGGATTGAACTCATTAGGTTTTTCCCCAAATTTTGTCTATGGGTTTTTAGGTTTTGGGTTTCTGAAGGGAAAATAGACAAGGAAAAGGTTTAAAAAAGTTTTGGAAAAGTGGGGGTTAAGACGATTTCTTTTCGTATTAATGGACAGCAAAAAAAAACGAATGATGAAGTGCTTAGAAAAAAAAAATTGTAAGACCCGGCTGTTTTAACTTTTAAACAAAAAGAAAACCCAAAAGTTTTTTTGGTCATTTTTGATGAAAGTAAAAAAAATTTTTAGAAAAACTTTCTGACAGGGAGGTGATAGGAAAAAAGAGGAAGAAAGGGAAAACCCCCAAGACACAAAATGAGCGAAAGACATCAAAGATATTTGCGGGCTGTCGATAGAAAAAAATGGAAAGAAAAATGGGAAGATCGAGTTGAGTGGCCAAAGGAAAGGGGGAGAGGTCCCAAAAATGCTAAACATGAGCATTTCCGTTATTGAAAGAAAGAATATATGTACAAATTCCCCAGCTAAAATGGAAAAAAATTTAGCTTTGAGGAAAAGTAAAATTTTGGGGCTCTTTTGGTTCAAATTTCGGGGGGGGGAATGCGCCTGTTTTTTTTTCCTCAGCTAGACGGTTTTCCTATGATGGGAAAAAGGAAAACCCCCAGCCCTGGATCTCCATCCGGGCCTGTCTGCCCGCTCTTTTTTTTTCCCAAAGTTTAATTTTAATGTCACAGGCCCTTTAAATTGGCCCCCTTGAGACAGTCCCTTTTAATCTTAGCTTGGGCTGGGTTCTGCCCTTGGTTTTTCGCAAAGTTCGCCATTAAAAACACTTTTGGGGGTCCCTTATTCCTGCATGCGAACTAAAACGGGGATTTTTTCGCAGCTGGTTTTTGTGTCAGTAAAGGGGGCCCCGCACTGGGGGTGCCTGCTCGGGCTTTTTTGCTTCTACATCACTGATCTTTTTCTTACCCGTGGATCTTGAGGAGATGGGCAGTTGGGACATCTGAATGCGCGGGTCTCCTAATATAGTATATAATGATATAAGGAGTATATGATATATATTATATAGATATATATATAGGGTGTGTGTGTGTGTGTGTGTGTACAGGATCATTAGCAATATACTATTTATCCCTATCTATCTATGTCTATAATCTGTATTCTAATATGCATATATGTGTGAGTGTGTAGTGGTGTATATGAAGTATTTGCACAAAGTATTTCCCGGTAGAAAATTATGGTATGCAAAACAATTAATATGTAATTGAAATTTAGATTGGATTAAGGTATAAGCATATTACAAGTAACTAGTTTAATGATATTTTTATTTTACTGTCACACACTATTGGTCAACATATGCATATACATTTTAATAATAATATGATAATATAATATATATATATATATATATATATATAGATATATAATATATATATATATATATAGTAATATATATATATAGTTTGTTTGTTTGTTCAAAAGCTATTATTCCACTGCGAGATCTAGGCCTCTCCCAATTTGTTATGAAAAGTCTATTGGCAGGTAACGCATTCCTCTCCGCCAGTGGGATGAGTAAATCCCGGCCATTCCTTGCCAACAGGGGGTCACTTAGAAGCAAAATGAAACACCAAGGAAATATCCATTGTAACAAATGGAATCAAGAACTAAACCTTTCAAAACCTTACCTGATTGATGCCCTTCTAATCAACCGCAACACTTGGCACCATGGGGAAATTTTCTCCTATGACACCTGCCTTGATTCCAAGGCACGTATATAGAAAAGTGTTTTTGATTTAAATTCATCCCCGCATATTGTGACATTATACAATATATATATACATAAATAAATACACATACATAAATGATACATAAGTTATATATGTAAGTATTCAGTTATTATAATCAGAATTGGCATTAAGGATGCTATAGAATATTAATCGTTCGAAACTGTATCATAAATAATTTGTCAACTATTATATTTTACATATAATAGATATACAAACACGCAGATATGTATTATATATATATATATATATATATATATATATATATATATATATATATATATATATATATATATATATATATATATATGTTTTAATTCTTGTGTGTGCTCAAAGAGAAAATAAGAGAGATGAGATATAGAGAAGATAGAGAGAGAGAAATGAGTAGAGACGAGAGAGATGAGAGTAGAGATGATGAGAAGAATGAAAGAAATGAAGGAGAGAGAGAGAGAGAGGAGAGAGAGAGAAGAGAGAGGAGATGAGAGAGAGAGAGAGAGAGAGAAAGAGAGGTTTGAGCACACATAAATATAAAGTTATTATATATATATATATATATAATATTATATCATATATATATCATATATATAGATATATAATCTATATATATATATATATAATATACTACGTGTTTATATTATATAAAACTTACTACTGTTGCATATTATTTAATAAGTAACGTTAATAGTTAGCATAATAATTCTTTATATACAGTTTCAAACGTTTAATATTGTATAGCATCCGTATGCCATATTACTGTTATATATATATACTGAATATTACTATAATACATTATATTATATGATTATATATATATATATATATATATATATATTATAGATATATTATTATATATAATTATATAATACACATACTGATAAGTTATCAAAGAACTGTAACTTTTCATCCTAAACAATCACTGTAATTAATTTTATACCATACCAATTGCTTAAACTAAGAAACACAGGATATGAACTAAAACAATACATCTTCATATAAATTTTAATATATGCTCCATTTGTTTGTTTTCACAGTTATGCATTTCTAATATGCTGAGTAATATCATAAATCTGTATAAAATATATACTCTTACAGTAAGAAGCAAAACAAAATTAACAATTCAACCTTTTACAGTATACACAGGAATAATTTGCACTTTACTCTCTATAGTATGACCACACAAAGGACAAGAGATATGTAGGATCTAACGAATAACTGAAATGAATACAATAATAGCAAGCCAGGTGCTGACATCCATAGTTATGAGGTAAAGGGGGGGGGGCAATTGCATACTACAATGTAGGGGTTTGGTGAAAACGACTTTCCGGTCTGCAAATCATTATCAACAGCACTTGGTAAAGTCTTCTAAACTATACCATGAAAATACTGAATAGATTAAGGTAGAACAAAAAAAAAGGAGTTCAGCAAATCCGTCCCCAAAAAAATTTCTTTAAAAAAAAAATTTTTTAAATTTTTTTAAAAAAAAAAAATTTTTTTTTTTTTTTTATATATATATAAAATTTTTAATATTAATTTTAAAAAAAAAATTATAAAAAAATTTAAAAAAAAAACCCCCCCCAAAAAAACCCCCCCAAAAAAAACCCCGAAACCCAAACCCAAAAAAAATTTTTTAAAAAAAAAAATTTAAAATTTTTTATCTTAAAAGGGGGGTTTTTTTTTTTTTCTAAATTTTTAAAAAAAAAAACCCAAAAAAAATTTTTCCCCCAAAAAAAAAAATTTTTCCCCCCCAGGAAAAAAATTTTTTTTTTTTTTAAAAACCCAAAAAGGGGAAAAAAAGGGGGGTTTTTTTTTTTTTTAAAAATTTAAACCCTTTTTTTAAAATTTGGGGGGGGGTTTTTTTTACAAAAGGGTTTTTGGGAAAACCCCAGATTTCCCCTTTTTTTTTAAAAAAAAAAATTTTAAATTTAAATAAAAAAAAAGTTTTTTTAAAAAAAAAAAATTAAAAAAGGGGAAAAAACCCAAAAAAAAAAAAAGGTTTTCCCTTTTTGGGGGAAAAAATTTTTTTTTTTTTTTTTCCCTTTGGGAAAACCGGAAAAAAAAAAACCCCAAAATTTTTAAAAAAATTTTTCCAAAAAAGGAAAAACCCCTTTTTTAAAAACCTTTTTTTTCCCCCTTTTTTTTTTCCCCCCCCCCCCCAAAAAATTTTTTTTGGGGGAAGGAAAAAAGGGGGGGGGAAAAAATTTTTAAAAGGGGGAAAAAGGGGAAAAAAAAAAAAAAAAAAGAAAAAAAAACCCCCCCCCCCAAAAAAACCCCCCCCCCCCCCCCCCCCAAAAAAAGAAAAATTTTTTTTCTTTAAAAAAAATTTTAAAAAAAAAAAAGGGGGGAAAAAAAAAAAGGGAAAAAAAAAAGGGGGAAAAAAAAAAAAAAGAAAATTTTGGGGGGGGGAAAAAAAAAAGGGGGGGAAAGGGGGGGGGGAAAAATTTTTTTGGGGGGGGTTTTAAAACCCCCCTTACATATTTTTTTAAACCGTTTAAAAAATTTTTTTAATTAAAAAAAACCCCCTTTTTAAAAAACCCCCTTTTTTGGGGGTTTTTTTTGGGGGGGGGAAAAATTTGTTTTTCCCCAAAATTTTTAAAAAAACTTTTCCCCCCCAAAAGGGCCCCCCTTTTTTAAAAACCCCCCTTTTTTTTTTTTTTTGGGGGTTTTTTTTTTTTGGGGCCCCCTTTTTTTTTCCCCCTTTTTTGGTTTTAAAAAAAAAAATTTTTTTTGGGGAAAAACCCAACCCTTTTTTCCTTTGGGGGTTTTGGGGAAAAAAAAAATTTTTTTAAAGGGTTTTTTTTTTTTAAAAAAATTTTTTTTTTTTTAAAAATTTTTTTTTTTAAAAAAAAAAAAAAATTTTTAAAAAATTTTTTTTTTTTAAAAAATTTTTGGTTTTTTTAAATAATTTTCCCAAATTTTTTAAAAAAAATTTTTTTTTTTTTTAAAAAAAAAAAAAAGGGGAAAAAACCCCCCAAAAAAAAATTTTTGGGGAAAAAATTTTTTTTTTTTTTAAAAAAAAAAAAAACCCCCAAAAAAGGGAAAAAAAAGGGAAAAACACCAAAAAAACCCCCCCAAAAAAAACCCCACAAAAAAAAAAAAATTTTATTAAATTTTTAAAAAATATATTTTTATATAAAAATTTTTTAAAAATAAAAATATTTTTTTTTAAAATTTTTTTTAAAAAAAAAAAACCCCCAAAAAAAAAAAAAAAAAAGGGAAAAAATTTTTTAAAAAAAAATTTTTTTTTTTTTTTAAAAACATATTTTTTAAAAAATTTTTTTTTAAAAAACCCCCCGGGGGGTTTTTATAAAATTTAAAAAATTTTTTTTTTTTTTTTTTTTAAAAATATAATTTTTAAAAAAAAACCCGTTTTTTAAAAAAAAAAAAAAAAAAAAACCCAAAAACAAAAAAAAAAAAAATAAAAAAATTTTTTTTAATTTTGGGGGGGTTTTTTTAAAAATTTTTTCCCCCCAAAAAAAAAAACTTAAAAAAAAAAACCCCCCAAAAAAAAACCCCCCCCCCTTTTTCCCAAAACCCCCCCCAAAAAAAAAAAAAAAACCCCCCACCCCGGGTTTTTTTAAAAAAAAAAAAACCCCCCCCAAACCCTTAAAACCCCCCCC
>NW_023658404.1:0-5000 GCF_015228065.2 Penaeus monodon
GTTCCCTAAAAAATTTAAAATTTAGATAGTTTTTTTAGAAGAAAAAAAAAAAATGCATATCATTACACAACTCGGATAAATTTTTTACGAAAAAAAACTTTCAAGTTTTTGAGAAGCATTAAAACTAAAAGGCCAAATAAGGGCATTTTAGACTTTTTTTTTTGTTGCCTCTCATTTTTAAATTTTCGCATATGTTTTAACCTAAAGGGCCCCCTTTATTTTTTACTTTTTGGGGGTCCTGACCCAAAAAAACCGATGGATTTACTGAAATTTCTATTCTGTATGTAATAAAGTGACGAATTTTTTAGGGGAATTTAAATTTCAAAAGATGCTTAAAAAAACCAGACAATTTAGCCCAATTAAATTTAGGGTTAGATGAAAATTTAAAAAAATTTTTTTTTCCATTTTTTTAAAAATTCACAACCACGTCTTATTAACCCAAATCATCGTTTTGGGGCCAAGGGCCATAATTTCCAAACCGAGGGGCCATACAACTAGTTTTTTTTTTAAAAAATTATACCCGTGAAATGACATAATTGTATGAATTTAGGCGAGTTTTTTTAAGCTCTCTTCTTAACAGTTTTTTCCAGTCGAAAGGATTTTGGGAAGTCACTCAGGGAACACATGCCGCCCGCCATTTCTCTTGTGCGGCGGACTCTGGGCTTGGGAAAGCTGAAAGGGAAAAGGGGGAGTCCCTTTAAGGGGTTTGGGGGGTTTTAACAAAAGGTATTTTTAATAAAGTATTAACGACGTTAAAAAAAATTTAATTACATTTTTTTATGTGTGCTTTTTAAACAGCGTTTAAAGTCTTGACGATGAACTCGAAAGGAATTTTTTTTATTCTGGGGGTTTTTTATTTTTATTGTAAGGGCCCTTCTTTTTTGGATTTCTTGGTGACGATGTAGGGCCCCGGGTTTCTTTGGCCCCTCCGGTTTAGCGGCACCCCCAAGGAAAAACCAGCCTTTCCCCCCCGTCAGGAGCGAAGAAGGTTTTTTCCAACTCCCAAAAGGGGGAAACCCGGGTGGGGAAAAAAAAAAAAAAGGAGGGGGAAAAGAAATAAAAAAAAGGAAATTTAAAACCACGGAAATATAAAAAAAAAGAAAAGGGGTGGGGAAAGGGGCCTAGAAAAAAAAACGTTTAGAAAGAAAATAGTAAGTTTCAGACGAGGAAAAAAATGGGCCCCCAGAAGGGGGCCCCCTGCAGGGCCTTTTTACCTTTAAAGAGCTCCTTAGTGCGGTCAAAAAATCTTGAAGAAGGGCCCCGTGGGCATAATTTTCCCACGTCGCCCTTTTGCAGCCAGCCCTCCGCGTAAAAGGTTTTTCTGCGGTGGGGGCGGGGTTTTTTGTGGTTTGGGCCCGGGCCCTCATTTGCGGGGGACGGGGGGGTTTTTTGTTTTAGCAAAAGGATCCCCGTGAGGTCATTTTTTTTTTGTATAAATTTTTGATTTTAAAAAACTTTTTACTGATTTGGTATTGTTACACTTTATTTGTTTTTTTCCTAGTAAATAGTAATGGTTTTGGGGGGAATGATTTTTGTAAAAATATAATAAAAAAAAGCAGTAGTAAAAGAGCAACAATTATTTTGATTTAAAAAATGAGGTAAATAATTTATATCGTAGCAGGGGTTTCTTTTTCCCCCAAAAAACAGAGCCTTCCCCCCCCCCCCTGTCGCAGCACTACCCAAGGGGGTTTTTGAATGCAAATCTCCCCGTCGGGGGAGGGGGGGGCAAGGGAAAGCGCCCGTTTCGGGCGTCCACCACCCCCTTGGGGAGTTTACGTTGGGGAGCAGTGGCCCAGGTGCCAGGGGGGCTCCCTTTACCGGCCCCTTTGCTTGCCAAACCCCCACCTCCGCAGCCCTTAAACCTAAGGAACGAGAAGCAGGTTAAAAATGGGATTTTCTAAAAAACCCGGGGTAAAGTGGGTTTGCTTACAAAATTTAACCCTCTTTTCCAAAGCCCCAGTTAAATTTTAAAAAAAAAAAAAAATTTTATATAAAAAAATTTTTATATATTTTATATAATAATATAAATATAATTATTAATATATGGTTTTTTTATATATTTTATATATTTATTATATATATATAGTATATAAAATATAATTAAATATATTTTTATATTATTGGGGATATTGTTCTCTCTTTTGCAGTGGTTCGGAAAAAAAGCCAGAGACCAATCTGGAAAAGCAAGGGGGGGTCCCAGGTTTCCCCTATAACCAAATTTTTTATTTTGGGGAAAAACCCGAAAAATTTTAAAAAAACTTTATTTTTTTTTTTTTTTCGGAAATTTTCCATTATTTAAAAAAACCCAAATTTTGGGGGGAAATTTAAATTTTTTAAAAAATTTTAAAAAAAATTTTTTAAAAATTTTTTTTAGGTTGGTTGGGGGGGGTTTTGTGGGTTGTAAAAGAAACCAAAAAAAAAAAACCCCCCCCAAAAAACAAAAAAAAACCCCCAAAAAAAAAAAACAAAAAAAAAAAAAAACCCAAAAAAAAAAAAACCCCCCCCAAAAAAAAAAAAAACACACACACCCCCCAAACCACACAACACACCCCAACAACAACCCGGGCCACAAACCAAAACAAAAAACGCCCCCCAAGAGGCCACGCACAAAACAAACCCCAAACCCCCCCCCAAAAGGGGGGGCCCGGGGTGCGAACCTTCGTAAAGGGGGTTTTTTTGGGGGCCTATGGGGGATTAAAGGGGGAAACCCTTCCCGACAGGGGGGGCGGGGCCGGGGGGGCGCCCCCGGGGGGTGGGGGGAAGGGGGGGGTTGGTTTTTGGGCCTTTCGGGAGGGGACGTGCCTTTTTGGGGGCGCCAAAACTTTTCTTTGCTTTTTTGGTTTTGGTTTTGGGTTGGGGGGGTTTTTGGGGGTAGGTTTTCGGGGTTTTTTTTGAAATTCCACTGGGAAAAAAGCCTTTTCCCTTTGATATTTTAAAAAAACCCGCCTCGTGTACCTTTACAAAACTTTTTAAAAAAAGGGGGAAATTTTTCCCATTATTTTTTAAAAAAAATTTTGTTTTATTGTGTTTTTTTAAATTTAAACCTTTTTTAAAATTTTTTAAAGAGAGGAAAAAGGGGGGTTTTCATTCACGGTTTTCCCTTGGAAAGTAGTCAATGGCTCTAAAATAAAAGAGCCAAAATTGGGGTATTACTTTCCCGGGGTCGGGGATAATCAGTGAGAGTTTCCATATCCCCATCTCCTTATCGCTTGCTGCAATGCCCTTTAAAAAAATTTTGTTTTTACCCTTAGATAAAGGTAATTCACGTAAACTCTTTATCTAATAGGTATTTTTATCACTACCTGCGGGGTCATTAAATTCGAAAAAACACTGGAATTTAAAAATTTTGATTACTTAATTTCACGATTAAATCATTTATCCTGTATAAAATTTTTCAACTTTTTTTTCATAATTTCTTAATAACACGCATTTGCAAGCATTTTCCCCTTTTATTGTGGTTACTGTTTTTCAATATAATGTTTTCATCCCCGAATGTTAGGGCCATCTAAAAACCATCTAAAACTAAAAAAAAACTTTATTTTGTAGCATTATTTTTTCCGTATTAAAAACTCCTCCTTTTAACCCCACAAGCAACGTTCCCCTAAAAAGCTGGGCTTTGAAATTCCGGGGGGTGTAACTTTTTTTGATCGTGGTGACGGGGGCCGAGAGCGAGAGCGCCCAAAAACCAGTCGGGTACTCGGGATGTTTGGGGAGAGCCACGACCCCGTCCCCCCCTTCTGACCCCCCGCTTCCTTGCATGCCCGACCAAAGTGCCTTCGGTCTGCAACTGCGGGTGGTGTACCGGGCCCCGTCGGCACACTCCTGCAAAAGGCCTACAAGTGAACATCTTTGGTCAGTAGTGGGTTTATGTTCAGTTTATTTCCTTTCTCTCTCTCTCTCTCTCCCTCTCTCTCTCTTTCTCTCTCCTCTCTTCCTCTCTTCCCCTCCCTCTTCTTCTCTCTCTCTCTCCCTTTTCCTTTCTTTTTCTCCTCCTTCCCTTTTTTTCTCCCCCCCCTTTTTTCTCTCTCTCCTCTCTCTTTCTTTTTCTTCCTCCTTTCTCTCTTCTCTTCTTTCTCTCTTCCCCCGCTCCTTTTTCTTCCTTTCCTTCTCTCTCTCCTCTCTCTTTTCTTCTCCTTTTTTCTCTCTCCTTTCTTTCCCCCCCCCCTTTCCTTCCCTCCCCCCCTTCCCCCCCCCCCCTCTCCCTCCCTCCCCCCGTCTCTCCTCACTTTTTCTTCTTCCATTTCTGTCCTTCTAATTTCCCAATTTTCCCCAACCTCCCCAGGGCCCCCCCTCCCTCCAACCCCCTCTCTCCCCATCTCTTTTTTCCCTTTTCACTCTTGTCTTTTCTTTTTTTCATCTCTCTTTTTTCTTTTCTTTTTCAAATTTTTTTTTTTCTTTTTTTTTTTTTTTTTTTTTTCTTTTTTTTCTTCTTTCCTTTTTTTTTTTTTTTTTTTTTTTTTTTTTTTTTCTTTTTTTTTTTTTTTTTTATCTCTTTTCTTCCCTTTTCTTTATTTTTTCTTTTCCTGGGGGGGGTCCCCTTCCTGGTTTCTTTAAAAAACCCTTTAAAAAATCTTTTTTCCTGCTTCCCTCTCCCCCCCCCAATTTCGTTTTTAAAAATTTTCTCCCCCAATTCCTCTAAAAACCTCCTTTCCCCCCTTTTTTCCTTTTCCTCCTTTTTTTCCTTTTTTGGGGGGGGGGGGGGGGGGGGGGGGGGGGGGGGGGGGGCCCCCCCCCCCCCCCCCCCCCCCCCCCCCCCCCCCCCCCCCCCCCCCCCCCCCCCCCCCCCCCCCCCTTCCCCCCCCAAAAAAATTTTTTTTAAAATTTTTTAAAAATTTTTTTTTTAAAAAAAAATTTGGGTCACCCCCTTTTTTTTTTTTTTTTCTTTTTTTATTAATGTAAAACTCCATTTTTTTTTTTTCGGTTTATAAAAACGATTATATTTTTTTTTTTTTTTTTTTTTTTTTTTTTTTTTTTTTTTTTTTTTTTTTTTTTTTTTTTTT
>NW_023658404.1:12500-17500 GCF_015228065.2 Penaeus monodon
ATTAACGCGCTGAAGCTAATATGACTAGCTTTCCCGTATTAAAACGAAAAAAAAAACACCAGTCGAAATTAACCCAAAACAACGGATGCCGACTGCCAATTTTAAAAGGCCCCGCGGGGATGGGACTTTAATCAGTTTTTAAGGAGCAAATCGCTGCTCTGAACATCCCCCTCCTAAGGTGCTTTGGGTAACACAGGTGTCACCGGAATATGAAAATTGACAAATTTAATGGTTCATGCCTGTTAGGTTTAGGGATATGAATTTTAGATTTTTTTTATTGTTTGTTGTTACTATTATAATCGAATTTATTATCAAAAATTAGTATCGTTTTAATTTTCATTGTTTTTTAATTATTTCTATTATCTTATTATTATTTTTTCATCGGTTTTAAAATCAATAAATTATCATTTAATTTTTTTTTTACATTGATCACACACACACACACACACACCCACACAACACACCCCAAAAACACACAACACCCCCACACACCACACAAAACACCCCTACACACACCACACACCACACGCCAGTTCCAGTTCCTTCCCCGGAGAGTGCCCGGGGGTACCTTTTTTGGTAAACTTCTCTCTATTTATCCGGGCTTTGGGGCCAGCACTTGACTCGGGCTGGGGTTGGCCACCCCTGGTAGGTAGGCAAAAGGTGAAGTTTCCTTTCCCAAGGGAAAACACGGGGTCGGGGACTCGAACCCTCGAATTTTAATTGCCGTTGACAGTCTTGGTCCGACGCTCTAAAACCCTTCGGCCACCGCGGGCCCACCCAAAACACATACAACACCATAAAAAACACACACACACCACACACGGACAAACACACACGGAACACACACAAACCCCACCTATATATAAATTTTAATGATATACATGAAAAATGTTTTCATGGTGACCGTATAAAACGGCTATCGGAAGCGGGTTTCCTTCGTGAAAATTTTGTTCAATGTGTGTGTGTGTGTGTGTGTGTGTGGTGGTGTGTGTGTGGGTGTGTGGTGTTGTGTGTGTGTGTGTGTGGTTTGGAGTTGGGTGTGTGTGTGGTATGTGTGTGTGTGTGTTGTGTGTGTGTGTGGTGTGTGTTGTGTGTGGTGTGTGTGTGTTTTGACATTAACTAAAGCTAATGCTAACAAAAAGTCAATTCTTACTCTATGTGACCACGTAAACAAGAAAACCGCACCTTATAAACAGAAAAACCCAAAGTAAAACGGAGGAACACCTGTGCGGTATTTCCATGACAAATTATTGTTGTGTACCCGAAAAGATGGGCCGACATGTAATCCTGTTAAACGTTAAAAACAATTCCTTTTAATCGCTCCGCTCCCAAGTTCACACTCAGGTTCGAACTTTTGACTCTTTTTATCCCTAGAAAAACGAGGGGAGACACACAGATTTGCAACGGACGGAGGAAAATGGAGGGGGGGGGTATATGAGAAGGGACTCCGGGGCTTTATTATTCCATGGCGTTTATCTCATTTATCCCCGGGTTGGTGAATCATCGGCAATTAAGAACCCCTGAAACATGCTTCCATCCTTTTTTCAAAATGAATCATGTGGAATTAAGGTAAAATTTCGAATTGACTCTCGTTTTTTCTGTTTTCCTTCATTTTTTTCTTCTCGTTTTGTTCATTTTTCTTCTTTCTTATTTTTCTCATCACTTTCCCCTTTTTTCTTTTTTCCCTTTTATCCTTCTTTTTTCATCACCTCTCTTCCATCCTTTTTTTCTTCTCTTTCTCTTGATATTATATATATATTATATATATATATATTATATATATTTATATATATAAGTGTGTGTGTGTTGTGTGTGGGGTTTTGGGTGTGTGTGTTTGTGTGTGTGTGTGTGTGTTTTTTTGTGTGTGTGGTTTTTGTGGTTGTGTGGCAATCCATCTGTCTCTCAACCCATTTTATATTACACTTTTCTTCTTTCTCTCCCTTTCCCCCTCTCTCTCTCTCTCTCTCTCTCTCTCTTCTCTCTCTCCCTTTTCTCTCTCTCCCTCCTCTCTCTCTCTTCTCTCTCTCTCTCCTCTCTCGCTCGCTCTCCGCCGCTCATTCACTCCCCTTCTTTAAATTTCGCTTTGTTAGACAATTGGTGACTCATAAATATTGCTTATTATTAGTTTAATTATTGCTCTCTTTCAATTTTTATCATTACTGTTATGACTAATATTATCCTGTGCTTTTTTTTTTTTTTTTCTCATTATCTTTATTGTTTTTCATTAGTTTTGGTCTTACAGGGGTATTACAATCATGATAACAACATTGTTCCGCATTCCACAAAACGTTAATTTTAGTCGCTTTCAAACCCTCGCTTTACCCCGGGAACGAAAGGCAAAAGAGAAATACTGAATAAATAGGGTTATAGACTGATTTAAAAAATAATAATAATAAATAAAAAATAAATAAAATAAAATAAAAGCTTTAGGACTTGGTGAATGACGCTTAAACGGAAAGGGCACGAAAAAATTTTCAAATTCAAAAAATGTTACGACAAAAAAATGATAGCTGTGGGGATATGCTAAATATAGAAAAGAGTTGATGATTTAAAATTTTTTGAAATTATTGTTATTATTATCCGGATGAGACATTTTTATAACGAACTGGTGCAATAATATGATACGTTAATAAAAGTATTGGGTTTTTTGTTTTTAAAAATATAGTCATAGCAAAAAAATAAAACAATAAGATCGCATCGTCGGGATAATTTTGGTGTGGGAAAATTAAAAATCTTAAAGAGTCAAATGATATTATAATGATGTCAATACCGCAGTGCCCAGTGGTTTGAGCATCGGGCTCAAGATGGGACGGCGGCAATTGAGTTGAGGGTCGAGTCACCCGGCCGGCGCGTTGTTTCCCCCGGGCAAGGAAATTTTAACCCTTTCTATAGCCCCTGGGTGGGAAACCAGCCCCCAAATTGGTCGGTCCCAGAACCGGGTAAATAAAGATGGTGACTCGATAAAAAACCGGGGGGAAGCAAACGGCAAACCACCCCTCAAATTGCCAGAAAATCAGGAAATCCAGTCGCCAAGTCCTGGGGGGACAGGGGACTTGAAAAAAAAAATGGTTTATAAGGATAAAACAGATGTGTCCTGGCTATCTGTGTTGTTGACAAAACCGGGTTTTGTTGACAAAAACCGATGTTTTTGACAAAACCCATGTTGAGGCTTTACCGGTGTTACATAACAGATGTTGTTAAAACTTATGGTAGGGGTCCCCCGCGAGTAGCGTTCAAACATCCCGCCTTGTTTTTCTTTTCCTATCACTGCCGTATGCTGCTAAAATTCAGTAGCTGATAGAAAAAGGATAGGTAGAGAGGCGGACAGATAGATAGAGGTAGACAGGTAGATACTAATACATCATAGACATAGATAGAGGGATAGATGAAATAAAAGACAAACAACCCCCCAAAAAAAAAACCAGCAAAAAAAAGTCAAAAGGAGAAACGACACAATTCACGACTCTTTCCCAAAAAGTGGGAAAAGGAAAAAGTACTATCTCGGTCAAACTTTATTACTCGAAAACAACGAAAAACCCGGGGAAGCTCTTAGGAAAAGAAGGACAAGAGAGGGGACTGACACATTTTAATAAAAAAATAAATATAATAATAATAAAATAAAATAATAATCCCCGTAGCTTTTTCAGTAAAATATTTTTTAGCCTTTTTTTAAGATGGATGTCGAGATAATTTTTTTTTTTTTTTTTTTGAAAGCCGAATTTTACACAAAAAGTATGTAAAAACGGGTTCCCCAAAATATATTTTCTATATTTTATAAAATATATTATATATATATATATATTTTATATATATATTTTTTTTTTTTTTTTTTTTTTTTTTTTTTTTTTTTTTTTTTTGTTGTATGGGGTAGTTTGATGTACGTTTTTTATTCATCGGACTGGAATTTCTTTTTTTGCTTCCCCAAAAAGCTTCTCCTTTAAATATTCGACCGACAAAGGATTTCGCCCTTTGTTGTTTTGTTTAAAAAAAGTCTTTCCAAATTAGATTGCTTTTTTTCCCCCTTTTTTTTTGGGGGGGGGAGGGGATTTGTAGGTGTGGGTTTTTTTGTACAAAGTTTTCCTTCATTTAAAAATTTCTTTTTTTCCCTGATTTAAATCTCCTGTGATCTTTCCTCCAATTGACGAAAAAAATATAAAAAAATAAACAATTTTTTAAATATTATTTTTATATATATATATATATTATATTAAAAATTTATAATATACATATTCCACACGCAAAAAATATATATACACAATATATATTATGCATATATTATATAAAATATATATTACCTATTAATTTAGTATATATTAAATATATAAATATATATATTATATTATATATATATATAATATATATAAAAATTATATATTTATATTTTTAAATACCAGGATTTTTTAGTTTCAAGGGGATTTAAAATTTTTGAGGAAAACGAAAAAACAATCAAAAACTTTCAAAAAGTTTTTTTCAAAAAAAATATATATACATTAAATTTTAATGTCCATTTTTAAAATCGCTTTAAGTTCTTTTTTGTCCCCTTTCATTTTTTAGCCTTTAGTTCCTTTAGTTTATAGAATCCCTTTTAATAAAAAAAAAAATACATTACTTCACTTCCATTAAAACACCGTTTTCTCGACGGAGACGTAAATCGAAGGGTCACGTGGATCAGGATTTTTTAATTTATTTAAAAGAAACCCAAAAAAAGCCCCCTTTCCCTGGCCCTTGGGCGCAATAGGTTCTGCAGCCTGTTGGAAAAGAATAACATTGTTAGCTCATTTTAAAATAAAAAGCATAGCCTTCAAAAAAAAGAAAGAAAATTCCCAAAATGGGAGGGAAGAGAATTTCCCCTTACCCCCCGACCTACACCCGGCCAAGATCGAACCGGGATTCGAACCGGGATTCTCCCCCGAAACCATATGAAGCCCATGTATGCAGCAAAACAATTGTTTTTAATAATGGAAAAAAAAAAAATAATCCGCATTTCTTCACATATTTGT
>NW_023658404.1:20000-24201 GCF_015228065.2 Penaeus monodon
AAAAAGTATTAAGAAATACTAATTTAAATATGATTTTTAAAAAAATTTAAAGGGAAAGATTAGCGGGGGCCCCTGCAAGAAGTTTTAATTTGGGGTTATGAGAATAAGGTGGATATGTGAAAGGCTCACTCATGGTTATAAATTTCAGCGAAAAAACAAAGGAAAAAAAAAAAGCGAGTCAGGGTAGAGTAGTATCGAGGGGATATGGAGGGGGAAATGTAGCGAGATTTGTGGTATGCGAGGGATTAAGAGGAAAAAAAGTACGAGAGTTTAAAAGAGGCATATGATGATGCGACAGGAGTGTGGGAGTAGTTTTGATCCGTAATGATCCGTAAAAGACCGGCTGAGTATCAATAACTTTTCTTTTTGGATCAGCGAATTTCCCCCCTCCTGCTCGATAGCTAGTTCAGGAGTCTTTTTGGGTAGAGGACATAGAGGACAGCTCCTTTTAGGGGTAACACGGTGAATATAAGTCTGTTTTGGCCCCTCCTCTCCGTCGATTGCTGTCTGTTTGCCGTCTCACTGTCTGCTCACTAGTTTTTTTTTCTTCTCTCTTCTCTCTCTCTTCTCTCCTCTCTCTCCTTCTCTCTCTCCCCTCTCCTCTCCCCTTCCTTCTTTCTCCTCTCTCTCTCTTTCTCTCTCTTTCTCTCTCTCCTTTTTTCTCCTCTCTTCTTTCTCTCTCTCTTCACTTTCTTATATCTACTATTTATTTTCTCTCTCTCTCTGTCTATTTTCCCCACCCCACCATCTTCTCCCCCCCTCTCCCCCCCCCTCTCACACTCCTCTCCCCTTCCTCCCCCTTTCTTCCCCTCCCTCCCCCCCCCTTCCTCCCTCCTCCCTCTCCCCCTTTCCTTCTTTCCCTTCCCCCCCTCCTACCCCTCCCTCTCCCCCTCCTCCCCCCTCCCCTCCCCCCTCCCCCTTACCTCCCTCCCACTCCTCCCCCCTTCCCCCCCCCCCTACTCCCCCCTTCTTCCTTCCATCTTCCCTTCCCTCTCCCCCCCTCCCCCCTTTTTTCCTTCCCCCTCCCTCTCCCTGTCCCTCCTTCTCTCTCGCACCCTCTTGCCTTCTAGAAGTCGACCCCGAGTTTCCCCCTCAGACCCGCCTCCAGTACCAGAGCATCCCCCCCCCGAAAAATCTACCCTTTTGGGGTGAAGGCGAATGCTGCAATGAGTAATTCCCCTGCCGCCCCTATGAGTTCAAAAATTTTTCTTACTTTTTGTACACACAAAAACCCACACACACACACCAAACCACCAAACAACATAAATTATATATATATATATATATTATATATATATATATATATATAAAAATTATTAATATATATACAAAATTAATTATATATTATATTATATATTAATATTATATACAAATATTAATATTATATATATATATATATTTTATATATATTATTATACATTATATTGTACAACACAACACACCCTTTAACTTATGACCCTTTGAGCTTTCATAAATTTTCTTAATTATTTTGGGGTATATATAACTATTATACAAAAAACATATATATATATATAGATTTTGTTTATATTATATAAAAAAATTAATATATTAATATATATATATATTTATATATAAAAAAATTTATATAAAATTAATATTAAAAAAAAAATATATATATATATACATATACACACACACACACACACACACCACACACAACCACCACACAACACACATAACACCACCCAACACACACACCACACAACACAAAACAACACACACCACAAAACACCACACACACACCACACAACAAACACCACACCACACAACACACCACATAGAAAAATACCCTTTTTCATGTGGAGAAACAAAAAAAAAAAAAAAAAATCTTTGGTTCTTTGTAAAAAAAGTGGAACACATCCTTACCCTTAGAGATCTTGAAAATTCTTTGTTTATCGTCAACAATTGTGGATATTGTAAATTAAATTGTATCATATGCCATCTGTCCTGGCGATAATTCATTTGTTTTTAACATTTTAGGACTTTAAAAATATTTTTACTGTACTGCTGCTATCATTTTTTTTTCCTTCATTTTTATTGTTGTTTTGTGTTATTGTTATATTATCATTATTATAATCATCATCATTTTCATTATTATTGTTATTTTTTTTTATTGTTATTGTATTATTTTTTATCATTTTTATTATTTTTCTATTATTATTATATTTTTTTATTACTTTATTATTATCTTTGTTATTATCGATATTATTTTTTATATTATCTTTATTTTTTATTAGGTTGTTATTATCTTTTATTATATCATCATTTTTATTATTATTATTATTATTATTATTTTATTATTTTTTTTATTATTTTATTATTATTTTTTGTTTTTATTTTTATATTAATATAATCATTACTTTTATCATTATTATTATTTTTATAATAACACTCACAGCAGCAGATTACCTTATCATCATTTCATTTTTATGGTACTATAACTATTACAGCTACCTCTCCAAATGACTATGAGTGCTAATCAAATATACTGCTCGGTACTATACCCATCAACCTGTCAACCTCTCCTTCTCCCTCCCCCTTCCCCTCCCCCCTCCCTTGCCCCACCTCTCAACCTCTCCACCTCCCTCTCCCCCCCCCCTCCCTTGCCCCCACCTTCCCCCTCTCCCCCTCCCTCCTCCCACCTCCCCCCCTTGCTCCACCTCTCAACCTCTCCACCTCCTCCGGGGTGTAAACCTCCGCGCCCTCCTGCCGTCTTCAACGCCCCCCCCCCCCCCCTCCCCCCCCTTTCCCCGTACCCTCCAGTGCGAGCCGGTCCGTCGCTTCGGAACAGGGGAACAGTTTTGATTGACGTCTCGAGCTGAGAGGAATCTTACTCTTGCCCGATTTTTGGGGAGGGCGGGGAAAGGAGGGGGGGGGGGGGGAAAGGGGGGGGGGGGGGGGGGGAGAAGAGGGGGGGGGGGGGGGGGGGGGGGGGGGGGGGTTGGGGGGGGGAAAGGGGGGGGGGGGGGGGTGGGAGGAAGGGGGGGAGGGGGGGAGGGGAGGGGGGGGGGAAAGGGGGGGGGGAGGGGGGGAAGGGGGTGGGGTGGGGGGGAGGGGGAAGAGGTGGTGGAGAGGGGAGAGGGATAGGGTGGCTGGGGATGGGGGGAAATTTGGGTGGAGGGGGTATAGGGGGGTGGGGAGGGAAGGGAGCAGAAGAATGGGGGGGTGGGGGGGAGGGGGGGGAGGGGGGGGGGGGGAAGAGGGGGAAAAGGAAAAAGGAGGGGAAAAAAAAAAAGGGAGGGGGGAAAAGTTGTGTTGTTGTTGTATTTTTTGGGGGTGTGTGTGTGTGTGGGGTGTGTGTGTTGTGTTGTGGGGGGTTTTTTTTTTGTGTTGTGTGTGTTTGTGGGTTTTTTTTTTTTTTTTTTTAAGGGGGGTGGGTTTGTTGTTTTTTTTTTGTTTTGTTTTTAGTTATATTTTTGTGGTTGGGGTTTTGTGTTTTTGGGGGGGGTTTTTGTGTGTGTGTGGGTGGTGTGGGGTGTGGTTTTTTTGGGGTGTGGTTTTTGGGTGTGGTGGTTTGGTGTGTCGGATTCCCTACGCCCCTTGCCAGGATTAAGGAGAAAATCCCTTTCCCCAGATTGGGGAAAAAAGGAAAAAATTTGGGGGGGAAAAAAGCGAAGAAAAGGATTTAAAAAGGGGGAAAAAAAAAAAGGGGGAAAAGAAATGGAAAAAAAAAAATTCCCCGAAAAAATTTTTTTCTGTTTCCCCCCCCCCTCCTCCCCCCCCCCCACCCCCCCCCCCTTTTCCCTCCCCCCCCTCCCCCCCCTCCCCCCCCCCCTTTGCTTCCCCCCCTTTTTTTTTAAAAAAAGTTGGTTTTACCCCCCCCCCTTTTTTTTCCCCCCCCCCCCCCCCCCCCCCCCCCCCCCCCCCCCCCCCCCTTTTTTTTTTTTCCCCCCCCTTTCCCCCCCCTTCCCCCCCCCCCCTCCCCCCCCCCCCCCCCCTTTTTCCCCCCTTCCCCCCCCTTTCCCCCCTCTTCCGGCAAGAAACCCTTTAAAATTAAAAGCAAAATTTTTTTTATTGGGGAAAAAAAAATTTTTTTTTTTTTTTTTTTTTTTAAATTTTTTTTAATCATTTATTATTTTTTTTTTTTTTGGGGGGGGGGGCTGGAGGGTGAAAAAGGGTTTCGTTAAAATAGTAGGATATGAAAGAGGGATAAAATGGATGGTAAAAATATTAAATTTAT
>NW_023658405.1:0-24201 GCF_015228065.2 Penaeus monodon
AAATTTAAAAGGTTAACTAAAAAAAAAAACAACCAAAAGTAAAAAATTAAACAAAAAAATTTTTTAAAAAAAAAAAAAAATTTTAAAAAAAAAAAAAAAAAAAAAAAAAACAAAAAAAAAAAAAACAACATTTTTCAAATTTTTAAAAAAAAAAATTTTTTTTTTTTTTCCCGGGACGTAAAATTTTAAAAAAAAAAAAAAAGCTGGTTTTTTTTTAAAAAAAAATTTGAAAAAAAAAAAAAAAAATTTTTTTTTTCGGGGGAAAAAACTTTTTTTCGATTTTTTTTTTTTCAAGGGGGCAAAAGCGAAAAACCCCTGTTATTTCAAAATTTTCTGGGCGGAATAAAATCTTCGGGTTTTTTTTCCCCCTTCCCCAAGGGGCAGAAAAAAAAAAACCCCAAAAATTTTTTTTTGGGTTTTTCCCCCCGAGAAAACCTTTTTTCCGGAAAAAAAATTCGGGGGAGGGGCGGGCAACTGAAAAAAAAGAAAAAAAAAAAAAAAAAATGATTTAAAAAAATTTTTTTTTTTCCCCTTTTCCCCTCTTCTCTCCCCTTTTAAAAAAAAAATAAAATAAAATATTATATTTAAATATATATAATTTTATATATTAAAAATTATAATATAATTTAAATAAATAAATTAGTTTTCCCAAAAATGGGTTAAAATTTTTAAATTTTAAAATAATATATATAAAATTATAATTTAAAATTATTTTTTTCTATTTATAAATTTATATTTTAAAAAGTTAAACTATTTTTTAAATGATTCCTCCAGGGAACCCCTTTTTTCCCGGGGGAAATTCGGGGGGGGCCCCCGGCCCTGAAAAAAAAAAAAAAAAAAAAAAAAGATTTAAAAAACAAAATTTTTTTCTTTCCCCCTCCCTTCCTTTTTAAAATATTAAAAAAAAAATAAAATTATATTAAAAATTTTTAAAAAATAAATTTATTAAATAATTTTTTATTAAAAAAAATTTTTAAAAATATATAAATTGAATTTTGATTAAAAAAATCTTATTTTAAAGCCCCATTCCCATCTATTCTTTTTTTTCTTACAAATTTCTATCTATCATCTATTTTTCTTTTAAAAAAAATAGGGGGTACAAAGGGGGAAAAAAAATTTTATACCTATTAAAAAAATTTTGGGGGGGGTTTTGTTGGGAAAAAAAAATTTTTTAAAAAAATACATACATAAAACCACACCACCAAAAAAACATATTTTAAAAATTAAAAATTTTTTATTTTATTAAAATTTTAATTTTTTTTTAGTTTATAATAAAATTTAATTTAAAAAATTATAATTTAAAAATTTTTTTTTTTGTTTTTTGTCTGAGTGTTTTGCGTGCGTGGGGGGTGTGTGGTTGGGTGGTTTGGGGGTGGTTTGGGGGGTTTGTGTGTTTTTTTTTTTGGGTTTTGGCATGGATGTGGGTTTTATATTAGATATGTATGTTAATTTTTTTATGGGTTTTTTTTTTAATTGGTTTTATATAATTTTATATATTTTTAAAAAAAAATTATTATTTTAAAAAAAATTTTAAAAATTTAAAAAATATAATAAAATTTTTTAATATTTAAACTAATATATTAAAATATATTTAAATAAAAAATTTTATTTTAAAATTTTTTTTAAAATATAAAAATATAAAAATTATAAAATATATACAATTTTTTTAAATTTTTAAAAATATATTAACATAATTTTAATATATTATTATGGGGATAAAATTTAATTTTTTATTATTTAATAAAAATTTAAAAATTTTTTCTTATTAAATTTAAAAAAATCTTATATATTATTAATTTTAAAATTTTAATTTTATTTTATTTTTATTAAAATTTTGAATATATATTTTTAATAAATTATTTAAATATAAAAAATTTTTTTAATTAAAATATTACAAAAAAAAACATAAATGGCATTATGAATATCCCATTTTAACAAAAATTCCCCTATATAAAACACTCCATTTCCCCCAACATTTTAAAAACCAAAAACCCCCCGGGGGGGGAAAAAAACCCCCCCAAACCCCCCCCCCCACCCAACACCCCAAACAACAACAACACCCCCCAACAAAACCCCACCCCCAAAAGCCCCCCAACCCCAAACCCCCACACAAAACACCAAAAAAAAAAAAAAAATTTTAAAAATTTTAAATTTAATATAATTATTAATTTAATATTTATAATTTTTTTTTAATTAAAAATTTTTTTATTTAAAATTAAAAATTTAAAAAAAAAAAATTTATTTAAATTTTAATATAGAAATCCTTTTTTTAAAACAATAAATAAATATATAAATAATTCTATAAAAATATATAAATATATTAGATATAAACATAAATTAAATTATATATAAATATTATATGGAAAATTTTAATATTTAATAGTATATATTTATTTTATTATATAATTTATATATATTATATTATATTATATTATATATTAATATTTAAAATAAAAATATATAATATTATATTAATACAATAAATATTATAATAATAATACAAAATAAATCAATATTTTTCCCAAATATACATTAAAAAAACACAACCCATTTGAAAAAACAACCCCCAGGGGACGCCAACACCACACGCGCACCAACCCCACACCCCCACCACCAACACCCCACCCAAACCCGGCCCACGCACGCCACCACTCAGAACAAAAAAACAAAAATATTATATATTTAATTTTATTTATATAATAATAGATATATATAATATTAGTTTTTTTTTATGAGTGTGCCGTTGCGTGCGTGTGTTTTGGGTGTGGTGTGTGGCGGGCGTTGGGTGGGTGCGTTGTGGGTGTGAAATGTGTGCAGGATGTTTTGTATTTATGTATATGAAATGTTATTTTTTATCTATGCATGTTTGTATGTGTAATATATATATATAAAAAAAAAAATAATAATATTTTATATATATTATTTATATATATTAAAATATATACTATAATATTAAATAATAATAATATATATTTTAAATTATAATTTATATATATATTATAAATATAAATTATAAAAATTTAATTTTTATAAAAATATTTATATAATTAATAAATATATTTTATTATAATATAATAATATTTATAAATATATTTTATTTTTGGTGTGTTGGGGTTTTGTTGGTGGTGTTTTTGGGGGTGTGTGTTGTGTGTTGGTGTTGTGGTGTGTTTGTGGTTTGTGTGTTGTGTGTGTTGTTGTGGTGTTTAAAAGTAAGAAAAAAGATATTAATTTATTTTTTTTTACAAATAAAACCACAACAAACCCCACACCCCAACAAACAAAAAACCCACCCACCCCCAAACCACACAACAACCACCCAACCCCCCACAACAAACCCACAAACCCCCAACACACAACAACACACACAACACCCACTGACGCCCACCCCCCCAAACACCACACCCCCACCAACAAACCCAAAACCACCACAACACCCCCCCAAAACAACCCCCCAACATTATAAATTTTATTATTTTAAAATAAAAAATATATATATATTTTTTGCATATTAAATATAATTATTTAACATAATATATACATATATATATATATCACATAATATTAAAAAAAAAAAAAATATTAAATATATTATTATATAATTATATTTATTATATAAAATTTTATTATAAATAATATATATATATTTATATAATATATTTTAAAAATAAATATATATGGTGGTTGTTGTGTTGAAATTCGGGCATATAACAGGATTTTTAAAAAAAATGGAATATTATACAAGAAATCGTAAAAAAACCTTTAACTTTGTTTTTACGTTTATTTGGGTTTTTTGGGAATGGCATTCCCTATATAAAAAAATACGGGCCAAGTCCCAAAAATTTTATAAATTTCATGTAATCACATTTACGGGAAAAAAAAAAGAAGTGCCGGTAACTTTAAACCGCCAACTGGTTTTTTTGGG
Organism: Penaeus monodon; assembly: GCF_015228065.2. Classification (NCBI taxonomy): domain Eukaryota; kingdom Metazoa; phylum Arthropoda; class Malacostraca; order Decapoda; family Penaeidae; genus Penaeus; species Penaeus monodon. The sequence continues at coordinate 3,923 of NW_023658405.1, forward strand.
AAACTGCCTGTAAAAACCAAACAGACTGAGAAAAAACCCCAAAGCTGGAAACACCAAGCAACCCCTATGAAAAAAGAAATTTTAAAAAATTTTTTTTAAAACTTTTGTTTTTTTTTATTGGGGAAACAAAAGATAATTTAAAAAATGGCAAAAAATTATCCACAAATTATAAATTCGGCCTGACAAAGTTTCAAGATGGGGGCAATTAAAAATGCCATTTAGAAATAGATTATAAATGTTTTCACCCCCTCTTTCCCAAGGCTTTTGAACCTAACAATGATAGGGGAATCAAACAAAAAATAAATTTTTATTTGGGAAAAGGAAATTTGTGGTAACATTTAAAAAATTTTGTATGTATATATATAATATATTAAAATAAAATAAATATAATTTTATTTTTATTTATATATATTATTTTTTAAAAAAATATTTTAATTTAAATAACATTAAAATTTTTAATATAATATATATTATAATTATATATATATTAATAAATATAATAATTATATATTTATATTTGTGGGGTTGTTGTGTGTTGTGGTGTGGTGGGGGGTGTGTTGTGTGGTTTAAAAAAAATATTCTATCTTTCTTTTCTATCTATAACATCTTATCTTATTATCTATCTTATCCAAATCTTTCCCATCTATCTAATTTTATTTCTATCTATATATGCACCGCACCCCCAACACAAACCCCCAAAAACACACCCCCCACACAAAGGGGCACGCAACATTTTTATATGCCAAGGGGTTGGGATTGTATTGTGGGTGTTGTGCCCAACAGGAGTGCTCAAAAATTAACAAACCAATATAATTTCTTAAATTTGCTTTCCTTTTCATTTCAATTTATCAAATTTTTTTATTGGGTGATTAAGTTATTCGCCTATTGATTCATCTAAACCCGTACGGGACTGCCCAGGTTTAAATAAATGTCCGTTACATTTTGTTGAAAAAAACCTTTTCAGCCATTAAAAACCTTTTTCGTGTTTTATTTGTTAGGCGGCGCGGCCCAGTGTAATTTTCAGCACTGTTTTACTTTCCATTTATTCAAAAAAAAGGAAAACTGTCCTAGGGCTAATTATAAAAATCTGGAACCCTTTGTTTTCACCATTTTTTCCGCCCCCTAGTTTTTTCTATAAAAAACGAGAATGAGAAAACTTGTGTCAATTAAATAAAATCATTTTTATATAGGCCCACTTTGGTCGTTCATAAACATTTCGTTTAACAAATTTTTTCGTAAATTAATTTTTAAATTTTGCATTATCGTTTTTTTTTTGTTTAGTAAAAAAAAAAAAACACCCGTTTTTTTTCAGGCCTGTTGGTTTTGGTCAATTCTTATTTGCTCTTTATTTAACTTTTTAATTATTACCTATTTATTTAACCATTGGGGGAAAACCAAATACTATAAAAAGGATTGCCTAATATTTTTCAACCAAACAATTCACATAATTTCAAACTAAACCATATTGTTTTTTTATGTAATATATAATTTTAATTTATTTTTCTCTCTTCTCCCCACCCTTCTTAAAAATCTCTTAAAATCTATTCTTTTTTTTCCCCCTTTTTTTTCTGTATCTCTTTCTTTTTTTCTGATTGAAAAAAAAAAAGTGGCCCCTAACCCTGGACCACGAGAATCAGGGCATAAATCATCCGCCCATCAAAACCAGAGCTGAAAATGGAAAAAACGTGCCCAAATAGGAATAAGTATATGTGTGTTAAAAAAAAAGGGAAATAACTTCTGTGTAATGTTTATGTTTTCATGTTGTAATGGGACCAAGAAAATATATATATATATTATATATAAATTATATATTATATATATATATTAATATATTATTATAATATATATATATATATTATATTTTACACTCCTCCCTCTTTTCTTTCTCTCTCTCACCCACACCACACCACGAAAACGGCTCACATATGCTTTACATATAAAACCAAAAAAAATTGGTCCATTTTTTTTATTAAGGCCTTTTTTTACAAAAGCATTTTGGCATTAATAAAAAAAAGTAGTTACTATCAAACTATAAAAAAAATCAGTTTCAAATTTCACTGATTATTTATATAGGAAAAGTATTAAACATATATATTGTTCACCCCACCTTGTTGTTCATTCAGGGGAACTCCAACACTGATTTTTTTATCATAATTGCTTTGCCGTTTGCGGCCCCGGATTTCTCCAAAAGGGTAAAGACGAGGGCATAATGTTAAACAACAAGTTAGTGTGGGACTTGGGGTCCCAATTAAAAAATAAAAAACTATTTATTGGCCCTTTATGATAAATAATGGTTTTTAATGCGAAAAAAAAAAAATTAAAAAAAAATAAAAATAAAAGAAAAAAACAATTTTTATTTTTAATACAAAAAAAACTGGGAAATTTTTCCACGTACCGCCATTTGGCCCATGAAAAAACCCTCTTTAGAATTTGGTTTTTTTTTTCAATTTTAAAATCACTCAAAAAATGTGCTGGTTTTTCAATATCATTTGCCTTTGGACTGTACTTTTAAATCTTTAAAATAAAAATAGGATTTCAAACCCAAACTCCCTTCCAAAAAAATTAACCAACAAAAAATATATTCCATGGCAAAAGATGAATCACTTTATTTGTCATTTGCACCAACTTTTCAGTTTAAAAATTAATTATCTGTTCCCTTTCAACTCGTTTTTGGGCCTTTTATCTCTTCCTCTATTTTTTTCTTTTTTTTCTCCTTTCCCTCCCTTTCCCTAAAGTTTTTATTCTGGCCCTTTAAATTCTTTAAACCGATCTTTTTTTTTCTTTCTTTCCCCTCTTTCTCCTCTTTGCTTTTTTTGGTCCCCCCCTCTCTATTTATTTTTTGGTCTTTATTTATAAAATTTAATTATTTTTTAGGCCAATTATTATATGTTGCTATATATTATTATATTATATTATTTAATATATATATAATATATATATTTTTAAAATACCATTAATTAAATTTTTTTTTATTAATTATAATGTACATAAAAATTATAAAGAATTAAAAAAAACTCCTTATCCTTTCAATTCTTTCGATTTTTTCGTAATAAAATTGAATTAATGGTGTGGAAATTTTAAATTAATAATAATAAATAATATTTAATAATCAATAACTAAATAATTACTAATGATTTATAAGTTAGGGATTAAATCTCCATTTTTTTCTAATTTGCCGGGGGTATTAAAAGGGGGAAAGAAAATGTTTTTAAAAATTTTTTTTTTTTTTCCAAAATTTTTCCAAAAATTTATGAAATTTTATAATGGGTTTTTTTTTCATATTTATTGTGCCAGAATATAATAACGGGAGAAAATGTGGGGGGCCTCGCCCTCTACATCCCGCCCCCCGAATTGCAGGCCAGTAAACCATTTTCCTTCGAGAAAAAAACTTTGGCAAAAAAACCCAACACGGGCTGAAAAAGAAAAAAAAAAGTAAAAACAAAACATTTATTTTTTAATTGGAATGAAATTTGGTTTTGTTTTACGTTAACTACTATATAATTAATCCGAATTATTTTTTTTTTTAAATTTAATTATTTTATTTTTTTTCATCTTGATTATTTTTTTTTTTTTTGGCGGATGCAAGAATGTTTGAGACCTCCATTTTACCTAAAATTTTTTTTGTTTTTACATAAAAAAAAAAAAAAAAAAAAAAAAAAAACACATTACAAGTTTTTACCTTTCTTTCTGCAGTCCCCATCATTTACTTTTTTTCGTGGTAAATCAACATTTTTACAATTTACGTGTAATCACATTTAAAGTTTTTCGAAGATGCTTTCAGAAAACCAAAACGAGCTGAGATCCAAACCACGAAAAAAAAGTAGCCCACTGTGAATATAGTCTAATTAGAAACTAAGATCTAAATTTAACCAGCTTTCCTGGAATGAAATTAGATTCTTTTTTTACAAAAAACATGTCTCTGAGATTCAATTTACCGCATTTTTTTAGCATAAAAAAACGCTTGGAACAGGCAAATGTCCATATCAGAAAAATGCCCATTAGAAAACTTATAGTCGCGGAAACCATGTATTTATTTTTCACCATTTTCCATTTTCGTTTTACAAAGGATGGCAATAAGGACGTGCAAAATTAAAATAAATAACAATAACAGCAAACCCATCTTGAAATGCTTACGTTTAGCAGCGAAAGTATAAATTAAACTGTTGCTCATGAAGGGATGGAATGATGGCGGAAAAGTTACACATAAAGACGATTGGGTTGCAATGTTAATACATACGTAAACCATTCACTCCAGATATGTGTTTGGTTGTGGGTGGTCTGTGTTGTATGTGCATGATCCGTTAACACCTGAAAGACCAATATCCATTATCAGATACCAGAAAAAAAAGTTAAAAATTCAAGTTTAGTTAAACCTGTAAATCGTAATTAAACCCAATATATTTTTTCAGCACGGCTACTTTCAAACACATATGAAACTTATTATATTTACACATAGTAAAAACCGCTAGCCCCTGCCCTTCCACCATTGTTCTGCTGCGATAAATGAAGGGGGACTTGTTATTGTTTTAAAGTATAATTCATATAGCCACAAGTATGTTAAACATTTTCATAAATTAAATCAGCGTTTTTCAAAATTATTTTGTGTAGTTTTAAGAACTCATGTGCAATGTTGTGCGTATAAGAATGGTAATGTTTATATATATATATATGGAACACATACATATGTTGTATGATTTTGCGTGGCCGCCGCCGGTGTGTTACATAGAGGTAGATAGATAAGATAAATAAAATAAAAACCAGGATAGATTGGGGTAATAAATATTCCACAATGGAAAAAAAATGGGTTTGAAAAAATAACCCAAAAAAAGATAATTTGGAAAAAAAGTTGTATATTGTCGTCCCCGTGTACATAGGGAATTGAAATTTTGCAATAAACATCCCTCCTTTTCGAGGGGACGGGGTCCACACAACTCTCACACCCCCTTTTTATTTTTAGTCCAAATTTTTTCCGATATGATTATGTTTAACCGTGATCAATTTAAGTTTTTTTTACAGAGAAAACGTGAAAAATACCATTAAAAAAAACAAAAAAGGGCAGGGCTTACACCAATCTTTTGTGTGTTATGTGTGAGTGGTACATGTTGGCACACACACCACACACAACCCACACACAACACACACACACAACACCCACAAACACCACACACACAACACACACACCTAAATTTTTGTTTGGGTTTTTTCTTTCAAATGCCCCCCCTATTTTTTTTTCGTATTTCCATATATTAAGAAACGTAAAAGTCAACTCTCTATTTTTAATATTTTTGCCCCATTTTTCAGAGAAAAAATATACCTACTATCCAATTGTATATTGCAATAACCTACAAGGTAAACACAAAAAAAAAATATTTAAAGAAAGAAAACACATTTTAACAGCCCAAACTGCCTATTTATTTTTTTTGCTGCTTGTAATTTTTGTAAAAAATGGAACTCATTTTTTATTACTAAAGGGGAGGGAAAACTGCAATGCATTTCCCCTTTTTCTTTTTCTGGTTGTTCTGTCGCGTGGGGAAACAGGTCCCAAGGCCGGCCCATCCCCGCGCCATTCCTTCCATGATGTGTGTTTGGACGTAAACGCCTTGGAAAACAATTGAGACAATGAAAAGGGTTTTGTTTTTTTCCGTTTTGCTTTTTTTTATCCTTTTCTTTTTCCTTTCCATCGGCAATTAACAGAAGCCAAAACCAAGTTTTGCTGCCCGCCTCCCTGCCTGTTTTTCTGAAGCCACCTTTTTGACCCACGGTTCGGCTCCCTTCCCGCCAAACTTTTCAAGATACTAGTGGTCCGCTGCTGCTTCGACTTTAACGGTTCCATTTTGGGAGTTTTTCCATGGTTCCTAGGGGTGGGATGGCCCGTTGTCTCCCCTTTCGGCCCCTGACAGGTCTTGGTTTTTAAATCCTGTGGATTAAAAAAAACAATAACCACGCAGTAACAAAATGCCTCCCACCGCAAAATACTACGCAACAGACCAGAATGCTCCTGGGCACACGGGAGGAGCTGCCAAAGGGGCCCCCCTTTCTTGCTCAAGGGAAAACCATTGGATTTAAGGATAGGTTATTATGAAAAAAATAAAAAAAAAACAAGTGGAGACAGAGCCAGTGGGATTTTTTATCAGGCAAGCTCGCAAGAATTTGCAGCAATTTAGCTAACGCAGGCAGTAAATGGGATTCACCACCTTTCAAACACCGTCCCGCTAAGAAATAAAACAAATCATTTTTAATTAATAAAATATATTATTGATAAATGTATATTTTATATATTTGTGGTATATTATATATATGTGTGTGTATATATTGGACAAATATAATTTTTTATTATAATTTATCTTATATTTTATAATCAATTTTTTCTTAAATCTTATAAAACTATTCTATTTTATCTGTTATATCTTATCTAATCTATATAGGAACCAACACCAACACCACACCAACACACACACACAACACCACACAAACACACCACAACACACCCCCACACAACACACCAAACACCACACACACACACACAACACACACACACAACATTGTATTTGTATGTTGTGTGGTTGGTACTTCTACGCAGTGGGTAACCGAAGCTGCCTGCAAAAAACCAACAGGACTGGAGAAAACCAACAAACGAAACAAACATAGCAGCCCCCTGTTGGAATTAGGAAGTTTATTTTTTTAACAATCCAAAAAAAATAATTGTAAATTTTAGATTTCTTGAAGTAAGTAGGTCATATTTATTGTAGTTGGAATCTCAACATTTTTTTATGAAAACATGCTGAACAGCAACCACACAGCAACGTGGTTCCAAATTAAAACTTAGAATTCACGAAAATTCAAAAATAAAATTCCCCCGTCAACAATCCCCAAACTTGAACCTATGGTAAAAAAAATTATAATTTTAAAAATTTTTAAAATTTTTTTTTTTTTTTTAAAAAAAACGGGAAAAATTTTTTTAAAAAGGCCCAAAGGGGAAAAAAAATTTTTTTTTTTTTTCTTTTTAAAAAAGCCCCCTTGGAAATTTAACAGTTTCGATTTTAAAATCATAAAATTTTTAAAAAATATTTCATAAATTATAATAAAAACATATAATAAATTTAAAATTTTTAATATATATATATAATATAAATATAATAATAAATTTTTAAATAAAATTTAAATAAATTTTTTTAAAAACCCACAAAAAAAAAAATTTTAAAAAAACATATACCCCTTAAAATTAATAATATATTTTCAATTTTAAAACCCCTACGCCCCCCCCACAATTTTTTAAAGGCATACGTAAAAGGGGATTAAATAATATATATAAATTTATAAAATTTTAAAATTAAATTATAATAATTTTTATTTTACCCCTAACTAAAATTTTTTCCAACATAATTAATTAAAATTAAAATTTTTTGAAATAAAAATTTAAAAATTATTTTTTAAATTTATATTTTATATAAATTTTTTAATTTTCAATATTATTATAGGCAACATAACCAATAAAAAAAAATTTTTTAATGGGGAAAATTAAAATTAAAAAAGAAACAGTAACAATTAAGGCCCCCCCCCAAAAAAACCATGGTTTTTTTCATATATATTACCCTTTTTTATTTTCCCAAATAAATAAACCCTCCCCTAAATAAATAATTTTAATAATTATATAATAAAAATTTAAATAATTTTTTATAAATAAATTTAAATAATAAATTTTAAAACACCCCAAACACACACCCACAAACAACCACCACAAAACACACCCCCCAAACCCAACAACCCCACACCAAAAACCCACACCACAACCAAAAAAAAAAAAATTTAAATTTTTAAATTTTTTTTAATAATTATTTTTATAATTAGTTTTTTTTAGGTAAAATATTTGTGTTAATATTTTAAACTTAAAAAAATTTTTTTAAAAATTTTTAATATATAATAAAATTATTTTATAATTTTTTAAAAAAAAATAATTAATTATAAAATTTTTTTAAATTTTTTAAAAAAGAAAATTAAAAATATGCATATAATATATTTATAATTTGTATAATATACGTACGAATTTTTTTCATTATTATTTGGCCATATATCTCCTAATAATCTTATTATTACTATAAGTAAAGATTTTATTAATTTGGCACCCCATAAATATAATTCCCCCCCCGTATTTTTACGTAAAAAAAATAATTATACAATTAATATTATAATAATTATATGGCTCCAATATAGAATTTTCGTTTTTACATTAGATAATTAATTTATTTATCTATATGGTTATATATTATACAATTATAGATAATAATAATATATTTTATATATATTATATATTATATTAATAAATGTATAATTTATTACACCATATACAATATAAACATAATAATTTATAATATTTTTACCATTATTATATATATTATACTATAATATATATAAAATAATATATAAATATAATATGTTTTTTGGGGTGGTGTTTGGTTGGGGTTGTGTGGGGGTGTGGGGGTGGGGGTGTGTTGTTTGTGGTTTGGGGTTTTTTTGTTTGGTCTGTGTGTTCATGTTTTTGTGGGGGGGGGTGTTGTGTGGTTGGGGGGGGGTTGGGCCATATTATTATATATATAATAATAAAATATTAATTATAAATATCATTATTATATTATAAAAAATATTATATTATAGTTTCTATATTATATGTAAATGGTATAATTATAAATATGAATTATACGCAATGTTATAATATTGAAATCAGACATGTAAATATGGCCCCCCCTAATAATATGTTACTGTTCCCCCCCCCTCCCCCTTAATAATAATACTCGCCAATTTAAATTATTATATGTTTTTTTATTTTTTTTATTGTTTGCCCGCCTAATATATATACTGTAAAAATTTATTATATTATATTGTTAAGATAATATTATTATATATAATTATATAATATATATAACTATTTTTAAATTATATACTATATAATTATATATATTGGTTAATGTTAATGTTATGGTTTATGTAATATATGATATATATATTATTAATAAATTAATATATAAAAATATTTATTTTATATTATTATAAAATTAATAGTGCATAAAGGTTATGCCGCCCCATATATTTTTGTTTTTTTTTTGTGGCGGTAAAAAAATGTAAATATATATTTAAAATATATGTTATATGTAATATAATGTGTTATATGTAATAAAATATGTTTGGTGGTGTATATAACTATAATATATGTATGTTATTAAAATATATAATATTATAATATTTATATAATTCTAATATATTATATTGATAATTTAATATATAATTATAATATGTTTAATGTTAAATTAATTAGTAAATGTAAAATATATAAAATTTATAATGAATCATCTTGAACTGGTTTTTTTTTTTTACTTTCCCAACGCTTTATAAAAAGGAAAATTACATAAATTAATGTTTTTTTCATGCCCGTAGGACACCTTAATATATACGGCCTTTTTAACTAAAATTTTTTCATTATAATTTTTTATTGCCAAAATTTTTTATTAAACCAAAATAGGGTTTTTCCAAGCTGAAATGGCATTGGGGTTTTTTTTTTTGACCGAAAGATTTATTTATGAATTATTTCTTGATTTTTCTAAAAGTGTTTTTTTTTTTTGTGTTAATTTGAAACCACCGTTTGGGGGCTTTTGTGTGCTTGTCCCCCCCCAAGCCCATTTTTTTTTTTTCCCATAAAAATTTGTGAAGATTTCACTACAATATGAAAAAACCTAACCTTAACTTCCCAGAAAAAAAATTCCCTAAATTTTCCAATTTATTTTTGTTTTTTTTTTGATGGTGTTAAATAAACTTCCCTTAAATTTATCCACCAGGGGCTTGGGCCCTTTTTGAAATGTTCTGTTTTTGGGGGTTTTTTCTCCAAGTCCCCCCCCCCCTGTTTTGGTTTCTTTTTGTGGCAAGGCAAGGCCCCCGTTGTTTTTTCGGTAACCAACCTGCGGTACAAGTTAACAAAGGCCCCAACACACACAATCATAACATACAATGGTTGGGTGTTTGGGGGGTTTGGGGTTGTGTGTGTGTTTTTTTTGTTTGGTTGTGGGGTGTTGTGGGTTTGGTGGGTTGTTTGTTGTGGGTTTTTGGTGGTGGTGGGGGGTTTGTGTTGGGGTGTCTGGGGTGTGGTGGGTGAAAGTTGGGGTTTTGGGGGTCCCCCCTTTTAGAATTAGATAGATATACAGATAAAAATTAAGATTAGAATATAGAAATTTTTTAGAAAGTTGATCTTAAAACATATAGATAAATATATAAATATATTTGTTCCATTATATAAAACACCCCAACACATAATAATAAATTTATAACGCACATATTTATAATTATACAATTTTTTTATCATTATAATATATTTTAATATAAATGAAATTTTTTTTGTTTTTTTTTATTTTTTTTCCTTTAGCCGGGAAAAAAAAAACGGTGAAAGTTTGGGGGTGGGATCCCATTTACGCCCTTGCCGGGTTTTTTTTTAAGCCTAATTTGGCCCCCCTGCAAAAATTTCTTTTTGCGAGCTTTGGCCCCCCCTGAAAAAATAAAAATCCCCACCTGGGCTCCCTGTTCCCCCTCCCACTTTGGTTTTTTTTTTTATTTTTCCATATTACCCCTTATCCTTAATCCAGGGTCCCCCCCCGCCCTTGAGCAAAAGAAAGGGGGCACCCTTTTGGGGCAGGTCTCCCCCCCTCCCGTTGCCAGGAGGCATTCCTGGGTTCCCCCCCCCCCTTGTTTTTTTTTTTTTGCCGGTATAAAATTTGCGGTTCGAGGCAGAATTACCTGCGCGTTGGGGGGTTTTATTTTGTTTTTTTTTTAATCCCCACAAGTGAATTAAAAAGAACCCTTGTTGCAAGGGGGCGAAAAGGGGGGGGGAAAAAAAAACCCCGGGCCAAAACCCCCGCTAGGGGGGAAAACCCCCGGGAAAAAAAAAACCCCCAAAAAGGGAAAAAAACCCTAAAGTCCCAAAACAGCAGCGACACTAGTATTTTGAAAAAGTTGGGCGGGAAAAAAAAGCCCCAAAAAAAAAAAAAATGGGGCAAAAAAAGGTTTTGGGGGGAAAAAAAACCCAACAAGGGGGGGGGGGGGCAAGGGGAAAAAAATTGGGTTTTTGGCTTTCCCCGTTAAAAAAAACGAGGAGGGGAAAAAGGGGGAAAAAAAAAAAGGGGGAAAAAAAAAAAACCATTTTTCATTGTCAGGTTTTTTTTAAGGCGTTTTCGTCAAAAAAAAAAAAAAATTTTATTTTAAGGGGAATGGGGGCGTGGGATGGGGCCCCCGGGGGGGGGGGGGCCTGTCCCCCCGGGGGGGGGCAAAAAAAAAAAACCAAAAAAAAGAAGAAGGCGAAAAAAGCATTGCAGTTTTCCCCCCTTTTAGTAAAAAAAATGGGGGGTCATTTTTTAAAAAAAAAAAAAAAAAAAAGCAAAAAAAAAAAAAAAATAAAAAAAATTTTGGGGTTTTTTTTTTTGTTTTTTTTTTCTTTTAAAAAATGTTTTTGTTTTTTTACCTTGTAGGGTTTTTTTTTATAATAAAACCCCTTGGGGTTGTAGGTATATTTTTTTGAAAAAAAGGGGGGCAAAATTAAAAAAGAAAGTGGGGGGCTTACGTTTTTTTTTTAAAAATATGGAAATACGAAAAAAAAAAAGGGGGGGCATTTTAAGAAAACCCCCAAAAAAAAAAAAAAAATTTGGGGGGTTTTGTGTTGTTGGGTTGGGGTGTTGTGTGTTTTGTTTTGTGTGTTTTGGGTGGGTTTGTTGTGCCCCCCCATGTTAAAACCCCCACACCATAACCAAAAAAAGTGGTGTAAAGCCCCCCGCCCTTTTTTTTTTTTAAAGGTATTTTTCCCATCGTTTTTTTTTTTTTCCCTTTTGGGAAAAAAAAAAATTAAAATTTTTCCCCGGGTTTTTTAAAAAAAAATTCAATCGAAAAAAAAATGGGGCTAAAAAAAAAAAAGGGGTTGGGGGGGAAGGGGTTTTGGGGGGCCGTCCTGAAAAAAGGGGGATTTGGGTTTTTGGCCAAAAAATTTTTTAAAATTCCCCAATGACCCCGGGAACGGGGAAAAAACCAAAAAAAAAACTTTTTTTTAAATTTTTTTCTTTGGTTATTTTTTTTAAAAAAACCATTTTTTCCCCTTGTGAAAAAAATATTTTTCCCCCAAAAACTATTGGGGTTTTTTTTTTTTTTTTTTTCTAATTTTACCTCTTTGTAACCAACCCCCCGGGCCAAAAAAGCCCAAAACCAAAAAAAATTTTTATGGGGGGGGGCCATTTAAAAAATAAAATTAAACATTTTCCTTCTTAACGCACCCAATTGCAAACAATTTTAAAAACTACCCACAAAAAAAATAATTTTGAAAAAAAAGCTGATTTTAAATTAGAAAAAAATGTTTAAAAAAAAAATACTTGTGGGGGTTATAGAATTTTTACTTTTAAAAAAAAATACAAAAAAAAATCCTTTTAATTTATCGGCAGGGGGGGGAAAAAAGGTGGAGCAGGGGCTTGCGGTTTTATTTGGGTTAAAAAAATAAAGTTTAATTGGTTTGAAAAGAAAAGCCGTGCTGAAAAAAAAAAAAATTTGGGTTTTTAATTTTTCGAAAAAACAGGGTTATCTAAAAAACTTTTGGGGGGTTTTTTTTTACGTTTTTTGGTATTTTGATTTTTTTGAAAAATTGTCTTTTAGGTTTGGGTTTTTCCCCAAAAAAAAAAACAACCAAACAACCCCACAACCCCAAAAACCTTTTTGGGGGTTTGAAAATTTTTTTTACGTATGTTTTACAATTGGCCCCCCCCCAAATTTGGGGGGGGAAAATTTTTTTTTCCCCCTCATTTTATCCCCCCCCATGGGAAAAACCCAAAAAAGTATTATAAAATTTCCCCCCCTGTAAAACCCTAAAATTTCAAGATGGTGGGGTTTTTTTGTTTTTTTTTTTTTTTCCAAAAACCCCCTTTTTTCCCCCTTTTCCCCCTTTTTTAAAAAAAAAAAAGGGAAAAAAAAAGGGTGGAAAAAAAATAAAAAATTTTTTTTTTCCGCGGGGAAAATATAAGTTTTTTTTAAAAAAGGGGGGGAAATTTTTTTTTTTGATATGGGAAAAATTTTCTGTTTCAGGGGTTTTTATGGCTTTAAAAAAAAAAAATGCGTAATTTTTAATTCTCAGGAGGGGGTTTTTGTAAAAAAAAAAAAAAATCTTTAATTTTTTTTTTCAGGGGGGGAAAATTTAAAATTTTTTTGTTTTTCTAAATTAACTAATTTCCCCCAGTTGGGCTTTTCTTTTTTTTTTTGTGTGGGTTTCAGCTCCCCTTTTGGTTTTCTGGAAAAAAAAATCCCCCTTTGGGAAAAAACTTTTTAAAGGGGTTTTCACGTTAAAATTTTTTTTTAAATGTAAAAATTACACGAAAAAAAGTAAAAGGTGGGGGAAAATTTTGGGGCCCCGAGAGAAAAAAAAAGGTTTAAAAAATTTTTTTTTTTTTTTTTTTTTTTTTTTTTTTTTTTTTTTTTGTAAAAAAAAAAAAAATTTTTGGGTAAAATGGGGTCAAAAAAAAACCCCTGGCCCCCCCAAAAAAAAAAAAATTTAAAAAAGAAAAAAAAAAAAAATTTAAATTAAAAAAAAAAAAATTTTTTGGAAAATTTTTAAAGGGGGTTAAACCGTAAAACAAAAAAAAAATTTCCCAAAAAAAAAAAAAATTTTGGGGTTTTTAAAATTTTTTTTTCCCGCCCCGGGTTTTTGGCCCAAAAATTTCTCGAAGGAAAAAAAAGGTTTACTGCTGCATTGGGGGGGGGGGGTGGGGGGCGGGGGGTTTTCCCTTCTTCCCCTATTTTTCCCCGCAGATAAAATTTTTAAAAAAAAAAAACCCCAAAATTTTAAAATTTTTTTTTGGGAAAAAAAAAAAATTTTTAAAATTTTTTCCCCCCCTTTAATACCCGCAAAATTTTTGAAAAAAAAAATTTTTTTCCCCCAACTTATAAAATTTTTATTAGTAAATTTTTTTGTTTATTAATTTTTTAAATTTTTTATTAATTTTTTTAATTTTTCCACCCACCAATATTTATTATTACGAAAAAAAACGGGGGCAGATTTGATAAAAAGGAGTTTTTTTTTTTTTATTTTTTTTTTTATAAAAATTTTTTTTAAAAAAATAAAAAAATAAAAAAAGTATTAAAAATAATTAATTATAAAATATTTTAAATATATTTAAAATTATATTATACCCCCCCATAATTTAAAAATTGCCTATAAAAAAATTTTTTTTTAAAAAAAAACAGGGGGGGGGGGGGGGCCCCCAAAAAAAGGAGAAAAAAAAAAGAAAAAAAGGGAAAAAAAGGGTCCGGTAAAAATTTAAAAGGGGGAGATTTAAAAAATTTAGGGAAAAAGGGGGGGGGAAAAAAAGGGGGGGGAAAAAAAAAAGGGAAGATAAAAGGGGGAAAAAAAGGGGAAAAGAAAAAGGGTTTTGTTTTTTTCTGAAAAAAAAAGTGCAAAAATGAACCAAAAAAAGTGTCATCTTGCCCTGGAATATATTTTTTTTTTTGGGGAATTATGGGGAAAAAGGGGTTTTTGGGGAATCCTATTTTTTTTTTAAAAAATAAAAAATTAAAAAGTCTAAAGGGAATATTTTTTAAAAAAAAAAAACAGCATATTTTTTTTTTAGGTTTTTTGGGAAAGGGAAAAAAAAAAATTCTAAAAAAGGGTTTTTTTTTTTTCAAAAAAAGGGGGGGTACGTGAAAAAAAAATTTCAGTTTTTTTTTATTAAAAAAAAAAAAAAATTTTTTTTTTATTTTTTTTTTAAATTTTTTTTTTTCGGCATTTTTAACCATTTTTTTTTTTAAAAAAAAAGGCCAATGGGAAAAAGGGTTTTTTTTTTTTTGGGGGGGGGGCCCCCATCCCCAAAAAAAACCCCTTACTGGTTTACATTATTTCCCCCCCTCTTAACCCTTTTTTGGGGGGAAAATTTTGGGGGGGCAAACGGCAAAAACCATTTTTTAAAAAAAAAAAAACAGTTGGGGGGGGGTCTGAAAAAAACAAGGGGGGGGGACATTAATTTCTTTTTTTTCCTAAAATTAAAATAAAACCAGTGGGGAAAAATTGAAAAAGATTTTTTTTTTAGTTGATATTTTTTTCTTAAATTTTTTTTTTTTTGGGAAAATTGGGGTTGTTTAAAAAAAAAACCTTTTAAAAAAAAAATGGGGGGGGCAATTTTTTTTTTTTTTTGTTTTAAGGCCCAAATGTTGGAGCGTTTTTTTTGGTGTGTGAGAAGGAAAAAAGGGGGGGGGGGGGAAAATTAAAAAATTTAAAATTATAAATTTTTTTATTAAAATAAAATAATAAATATAATTTAAATTTTAATATAATTTAAAATAATAAATTTTTCCCTTTTTAAACCCTGAAAAAATTACATTACAAAAAAAGAAAAAATTATTTTTTCCTTTTTAATTTTTCCCCCCCCCCTTTTACTTAAAACCCCCATTGGGGACTTTTTTTCCCCTTTTTTAAGGGGGGGGGGTGGGGGATTTTGGTTTTTGCCCGATTCTCGTTGGGTTTTTCCCGGGTAGGGCACTTTTTTTTTTCAAAAAAAAAAAAAAAGGGAGAATTTACAGAAAAAAAAAGGGGGGAAAAAAAGATTTTTTGAGGGTTTTTTAAGAGGGGGGGGGGGGAGAGGGAGAAAAAAAAAAATTTAAAATTTAAAATTAAAAACAAAAAAAAAAAAAAAAGTTTTTTGTTTTTAAAAAAAATGGGGGTTGTTTGGGGAAAAAAAATTTTAGCCTTTAAGATTGGTTCCCAAATGGTTTAAAAAAAAAATAGGGGAAAATAAAAATAAATTTAAAAAGAGCAAATAAAGATGAAACCAAAAAAAAGGGGCAAAACACGTTTTGGGTTTTTTACAAAAAAAAAAAAAAAAAACGATATGCAAAAAATTTAAAAAATTTTCGAAAATGTTAAAAAAGAAAATTTTTTTTTTAAAGGGGGGGGAAAAAGTGGCCCCTTTTTAAAATGATTTTTTTTTTTTGGGGGGCACAAATTTTTTTTTTCTTTTGTTTTTTTTTAAAAAAACCCCTAGGGGGGGCCCCAAAAAAAAAAAAAGGGTGGGGAAAAAAAAGGGGGCAGTTTTTTAAAAAGGGGGGGTAGGGGGGGCAGTTTTTTTTGTTTTTTTTGAAAAAAGGGAAAAAAAAAGTTTTCTGAAAAATACCCTTTTGGGGGCCTAAAAAAAAAAAAACCCCCCGGGAAAAGGGTTTTTTTAAAGGGTGAAAAAAAAGGTTCAAAAAAAAAAGTACACATTTAATTTTCCTGGGCAATTTGTTACTGAAGAAAATTTTTGGGGGGAAAA
The DNA here is from genome assembly GCF_015228065.2 of Penaeus monodon. Lineage (NCBI taxonomy): Eukaryota > Metazoa > Arthropoda > Malacostraca > Decapoda > Penaeidae > Penaeus > Penaeus monodon. Next base: position 20,230 of record NW_023658405.1, read on the forward strand.
AAAAAAATTAAAAAATAAAAATTTTAAACAAAAAAAAAATTTTATAAAAAAAAAAAAAATTTTTTGGGGGAAAAAAAAAAATTTGTTTGGGGGTTAAAAATTTGAGGGGAATTTTTGTGTTTGCAACCCACCCCCCCCAAATTTAAAAAAAAACTTTTTCCCCTTTTTTTAAAAAAATGGTGGGCGGCGGTTGGGGGTTTTTTTTTGGGGTTTTTGTGGTTGGTTTGGGGGGGGTTTTGGCCCTTTTTAATAAATTTGGGAAATTTTGATAAGATAGATAAATTTTGATAGTAGGAAAAAAAAGATAGAATTTAAAGGGTAGGGGGAATAGGGTAGAATAGAAAAAAAATAAAAAATAGTTTTTTTTAAAACCCCCCCACACCCCCAAACAAAAACCCCCCCCACCCCCCCCCAAAAACAAAACCACCCCCCCCCACCCCCCAACCAAAAAATTATTTTAATATTAAAAATTTAATTATAAATTTATTATATAAATTTATAAATTATATATTTATTAAAAAAATTATTCATAAAATATTTTTAAAAAAATAAAAATTTTATTTATTAATAATAATATTATAATAATAAAAATTAAAATAATTTTTTTTTAAAATAACCCTAAAAAAAATATTTTTTAACAAAATCTTTTTCCCCTTTCCAAAAAATAAAATAGTGTTTTTATTTCTATCTTGTAGTTTTAAAACCTTGGGGGAAAAAAGGTTGAAAAATTTAAAATCTATTTAAAATGGCAATTTTTTTAAATTGACCATTGAACCTTGTCAGCGAAAATTTTATTTAATTTGGGGATTATTTCTTTGCATAAATGATATCCTTTGTTCCGAATAAAAACAAAAAAACAGATCAAAAAAATTAAATTAACCCTTTTTCTTTTTCCCTAGGGTTTTCTGGGTGTGTTCCCCATTTGGTTCTCAGGGTTTTTGTTGGTTTTTTTTCAGGCAGCTTCGAAAAAAACCAGTGGCGTAAAAAAACCGGCCACTTCTTTTTTCGTAAAAATGTTGATTTACATGAATTAAGTAATTAATTTGGACTTGGGCAAAGTAATGTTTTTTATACGGGAATGCATCCCCAATACCAGTAAAAACGTAAAAAAACAAAAAAGTTTAGGGTGTTAAAGATTTTTCTTTGGTTTAAATTATTATTGGGCTAAAACAAACTGTTTTAAAATGCAGAAATAAAAACCCACAAAAAAAAAAATATATATAAATTATATATAATTTTTATATATAATTTTTATAATTTTATAATATATATATATTAATTATATATATTTAAATATTATAATATATATATAAAATTTTATATTTTAATAAATTAATGGTTTTATAATGTATTGGATATAATAATATATATTTAAAATATATAAAAAAAGATTATATTTAATATATTTAATTTTATATGGGAATATATATATATAAATATATTATATATTTTAATTTATAATATTATATATTTTTTGTTTGTGTGTGGTGTTTGTGTGGTGTGTGTTTTGTGGGGTGGTGTGTTGTTGTGGCCGTCAGTTTTTGGTTTGTGTTGTGTGGTGTGTGTTGTGTGTGTGTTTGTTGGTGTGTTTTGTTTGGTGTTTTGTGTTTTTGGGGTGTGTGTGTGTGTGGTTGTGTTTGTTTTTTACTTGTGTAAATTAAATTAAATTAAATATTTTTTTTATCTATACTTTAAAAAAACCCACACCACACCCCAACCACAAACCCCCAAAACACACCAAAAAAAAAAACACACAACACAACACAAACAACCCCCACCCCCACCCCCAACCCCCCAACACACCCCAAAAAACCACAAAATAAAATTTTTAAAATATAATATTATATTTTTATTAATAATATATAATATTTTATATATATTTTATATATTTAAAAAAGTATATATTTATATATTTATTTAATATATTAAATTATAATATATATTATTTTATTATTATTATATAAATTATATAAAAATTTATTTAATAATGTAATAAAAATATTTTAAAAATAATAATATATAATATTAATAATATTTTAAATTATTCTATTAAATTATTTACAAAATACCATACATGAATATGAAAATAACATAAAAAAATCAAATATATATACCACATCCCAATGCCCAACCAACCCACCACACGCCACACACCCCCAAACCCCCCCCAAACCAACACCCCACAAAAACCACCAACGGCCCCGGCACCCAACAAAACTCCAAGGGGAACCAAAAAAAAAAAATTTATATAATAATTATATTTATAAATTTTTAAAATATTATTATTATTTTTGGGGTTTTGGGCTGGGGTTTGCGTGGGGTGGGGGGTGTTTTGGGTGTGGGTTGGGGGGGGCGGTTTGGTTGTTTGCGTTTTTTGGTGGGGGTTATGTTTTTTGCCTTTTGGAGGGGATTATTTAAAATTTTTATTTTTAAAGTATTTTATTTATTCCCCCAAACATTTTTAAAAGTAAATTTAAAAATTATTAATTTTAAATATTAAAAAATATTATATAAATTTTTTTTTAATATAAATAATATATTAATTTTAAAATTTTTAAATTATAAAAAAAATTTAAAATTTAAAATTTAAATATTTAAAAATTTAATATAATTTTATTAAAATATTATTAATAATATAATTATAATTTAAATTTTAACAAAATAATTTTTATTACAACCCCCTTTTTTTTATTTCTATTAAATTTTTTTTAATAATAATATTTTTTTTATATTTTATAATTTATATAAATTATTATTTTTAAAATTTAAAAAATTTTTTATAATTAATTAATTTATAAAAAATTTTTTTTTTTTTGTTTGGGTTCTGGAAAGGGGGGTGGGGGGGGGTTTTGCGTGGGTTTTGGGTTGGGGGGTTTGTGGGGTTGTGGGTGAGGGGCGTTGTGTGTTGGGGGGGTCTGTGTGGGGGGTTATTTTGGGGGGGCATGGGGTTTTTGTATTATTTTTTTTAAAATGTTTATGGGTATTTTTCTATGCAATTTTTTTTATGTTGGTAAAAAAAAAATTTAATAAAATTATAAATTTATTTAATTTTAAAATTTTATATTTAAAAAAAATTTTTTTAAATTATAATATTAAAAAAATTTTAATTATCTAGATTTTATTATTATATTAATATATATATATATTATATATATATTATATAATATATTATATATACATATTTATTTATTACATATGTATTATTTTAATATCTATATATTATAATATGTATATATATAAAATATATAATATTATATATATATATCATATAATTTATATTATATTATATTTATATACATATAATATATATATATTACACATACATACTGCATATGAATATACATTTTTACCAAATATACATAATTATATACCACATCCCATGCACACAATACACACACAGACCGCCACACCCCCCACACGCACCAACACACACACAAACACCACACGCACGGCACGCCACCCCACTCAGACACAAAACATATATATATATATATATATATAATATATATATATTATATATTAAACATATATATTATATATATATATATTTTATATATATATGTGTGTTGTGTGTGTGTATTGTTATGTATGTAAAATTTACACACACACACATATTTATAGGTAGATATGTACATACTTGTATCTATGTATATAGATAGATAGATAGAAATTTAAAATAGATAGATAGAAAGATAGCATAGATAGAGGCTAGATAGATTATTATCAATATTGCATATATATATATATTATATTAATATATTCTTATATGTATATATAATATATAATATATATATATAATTATATATTTTAAGAAAGGAAAGATATTTAATATAAGGGATTGGAAGCTGAGTATAATATTATCAATAATATATTATATATTATTTAAATTATAAATATATATATTATATACTAAATATGGTATTATAGAATTATTATATTATATATATATATATAATTTAAAAAAAAAAGAAA
>NW_023658406.1:0-15000 GCF_015228065.2 Penaeus monodon
GGAGTGTGAGTGTGATTGTGAGTGTGTGTGTACATGTGTGTTGTGTGTGTGTGTGTGTACATGTTTGTGGTGTGTTGGGTGTGTGTGTGTGTGTGGGGTTGTTGTGTGTGTGTGGTGTGTGTGTGTTGTGTGTTTTGGGGTGTGTACATGTGGTGTGTGTGGTGTGTGTGTGTGTGGTGTGTGGGTGTTGTGGTTTTGGGGTTTGTGTGTTTTGGGTGTTGTGTGTGTGTGTGTGTTGTGAGTGGGTGGGTGGGTGGGTGGGGGGGGGGGGGGTGGTGGGTGGGTGGGTGGGTGGGTGGGTGGGTGGGTGGGGGGGTGGGTGCGTGCGTGCGTGCGCGTCGTGCGTGTGCGTGCGTGCGTGTGTGTGTATATTATATATTTATAAAAATATAAAATATATTATATATAAATATATATACAATATATTTTTTTTAAAAAAAATATATACATATATAATAAAATAATAATTATATTTATATATATATATATTTTTAAAATATAAAATTTATCCTTATATAATATATTTATATTTATATTTAACTTTAATAATATCCTATATTTATTATATATATATAAATTATATATATATTATTAATATAATTTTTAACTATTAAATATATATTACATATATTTTTTATATACTTAAAATTATATATACCATATATATTATATATAATATTAATATTATATCATTTACTTTACCCATATTATTTTTATATCTATTATATAATTATATACCATATATATATTATATTATTATATTTTATAATATAATATCTCCTTTACATATAATAATTTAACATTTTACAAAAATCATATTTATATTTTATATTAATTTATTTTTTATAATTATATATATATTTATGTTTTAAATTGTATATATTTTATTATATAATAATTTTTTTATTTATCTATTACAATCTTAACATACAAATAATTATTATAATATATATTTATATATATATAATATATATTATATATATTATATTAATTATTATATACTGTTGTGAAATTAATGTATATTATTATATTTTCATATTTATATATTATATTATTTTTTTATATTATTTATTTATTTGGTTTATGTAGGGTGTGTGTGTGTGTGGGGTTGTGTTGTGGTGGTGTGTGGTGTTGTGTGTGTGTGGTGTGTGTGTGCCAAAACACATGTCGTTTTTATGTGATTAGCATCGATTACTTTTCTAACGAACATATATAACATTATCAGGATAATTCTCACCCTTAAACACTTTTGAAAATTATGGGAAACTTATTTCTCCCCTCCCCGTAAAAGTAAGACATCTAATAACAGTATATGCAAAAACTAGCTATAGATGTAAATATAAGAAAAATAACTCAGAACCCCATACTTCAAATTTCCCTCCACTAGCCGGCGGGACACAACTCCAAAATTAGACCACAAAAAAATAAACCCACAACGAAAAAAAACGCCTTACACTCAATGAACAATGTGACTAACCCCAAAGAAAAAACGCCTTTTTTTTAATTAATTCGACGAAAGTTCTAAAACCGATCCCCTGTCCCTCCGTCGGCCATTTTGGTCCAAGAAACAGAACCGCCAGGTGACGTCGCTCGTGTGAGTATCTCCGTTTTTTTTCGGCTTTTTGGGGGGTTATCGTATAAAAATGACCACACGGAGCTTTTTTTCGATCGCGTGGTGATGATACTACCCTGGGAAAGGTTTAAGGGGATAAATGGGGTAAAAGGGGGGAAAACTTGAAAGATCGTATGCAACACGAATCAGCTGATCCAGTTTTCCATTTATCTGCTTCTGTCGCCGTTTTTTGCTTTTTCTTTTCTGTTTTTCCGGGTCTTCAAGAACAAATTGCGTGTGAGGGAAATCCAAAGGGAAAGTTAATTGGTACGAGGAAAGAGAAGAATTGGGGTTTTATTGGAATTTCGGGTAAAATTTCGGGCGTTTATTTTTAAATTCTAAAATTTTTCAAGGAAAATCAAATTTATTGAAAAATAATGGGTTCATAGAATAATTTTGTGAATTATCAAGTAATGCTGGCGGAATAGATTTTTTTTTTTTTTTTGCGTTTTTTTTTTTTCTAATTTAGTTTTTACTGACCCTGGGGGAGAAAATTTTCGAAAAAAAGATAAGACAAAAATTTGGTTTTGAGATTTTTGGTTTTTTTTTTTTTAATTTTTTTTATATTTGGTTTTTTAAAAATATTTAAATTTTTTTTATATTTAGTTTTTTTACATGACCTTGGGAAAAAAAATGTTTTAAAAAGTGATGGATGCAATTTAGAGCATAGTATTTGATACGCAGTTTTTTTGGTCAAATGTTGGGGGGCTTCCTCTTTTATCTTTTTCTTTTAAGGGTGGGGTTATGTCGAGCCGCCGTGGTCACAGCATAAACCAAATTGTATTTTTTCATGTTTTGATGCTCGTGAGTGATACTGGTTGTCCCCGCCCTTTACCATGCAAGATTTTGGGGAAAAATCGGGAAAAAACTCACTCTCTGATGCTTTAACTAATAACAGAGAAAAAGAATGGTGTAGGATAAAAGAAATAGGCCACAAAAAAACCCGCACTTTTAAATAAATGCGTCGGGTTGGGGGTCGGGGGAAAGGGCCCTCCCGCGTCATTGGTTGGGGGGGGGGGGGTCTTTACGGGGGTGGTTCGCACAGCGGTGTTTGGGGATTTCATGAATGTCTGGAGAAATAGGGCTTAGGGGGGTTTAGTAATCTATGACACTATCAGATTAGATGTGAACAAAGAAGAAAATGTTCCTTTTGATTTGTTTTTAGTTTAAATTTTTGGCCCTTTTATTAATAAAAGTAATTGTTTTGTAGATTGCTACAAAAAATATTGTAAATATTTAAAATCAAATTAAATTTTCCAGTAAATTTTTGGGCATGTTCTGTATATAAACCCATTTGGGGTTATATTTACTAAATGACTCCTGAGATTGGGAAAATCTAAAGACTCTGCTTACAAAAAGGGTAAAATTTCACCAAATATGAAAAAGCAATGCAGCAAAAAAAAATATAAAAAAAAGATAAAGGTCACCACAAATCTGCATAACACAAGTGTGCTTAACTTTGCCTTTCCCTCTTGTGGAATCCTGCATAGCTGTTTGGTTGGTCGAAAAGCCCAAGACCATCACCCCTTTTAAAATGTTCTGTACCTTCAATGTATTTTCTATTTAAAATAAGGGAAATAGGGTATTGTTGGGGATCCAGGGGAAATGCCCCTTGGTTCGGGAAAGTTTTGGTTTCAACGGAAATTGTCCACAAAGTTTTTGTCTGACAGTATGGACTTTGCCTCAAAAGGGGTGTAGTTACTTTTAAAACACTGATAATGAAATATTGTGAGGGGGAAAAAAATTCAGAATTTTCAGAAATGGTTTGCAACAAATGTCGGGGAACCCAGTTGGAAAGGGTTTTTGGTTTCATGCAGAAATGATTTGGATTCCCAGAGTCCCCCAAAGGGTTTTTGGGCAATGGGACTTAACTCTGAGGGATGCGTCACTTTGAAAGCAATTTTTAAAATTTTTTTTTAAAATTTTTTGGGAAAACTAAATATTACGCCTTTGGGGCAAATTTGGGAAAAAGGGGCATCATATTTGAATAATGTATGGTTTGGGCGGGAATGGAACTGGTTTGTGTCTGGTATTTTTAAATAATTTTTAAATGTCTGCAAAAACTTAAAGACTATAAAATATATTCTAACCCCTCACAGTGTCAAAGATAGGAAAAAAGGGCCTCTAAAATATTTTCAAAATTAATTGGTTACACAATCAAAGTCAGGATACATTGCATCAAATTGAGTTGTCTGTATGTTTTGATTCGCCTTTTTCTTTGGTTACGTCAATATTGGGGGAATATCAATTTTTCCCAAAGTCTTTTACTAAAAAAAGGGGGAAAAATATTATATCCAAAAAAATAAACAAACTCTCTCTCATTATAATAATATTAATATATATATAATAATATTAATATAATATATTATATATTATATTAATATATATATATATATATAAAAGACTGTAAAAGGTTGGGAAAAATGTTTCTTTATTGGAAAAGATTTTTTTGACCTTTTCATTATTTTGTCAAAAATACATGTGAAAATATAAAAAACTCTTTTGCCTAAAAACATTAATTCTCATTTTTCCTCTTCACTTGTCACAGTGCCCCTTTTTTTAGAAATCCCCGGTTAGTATTTTGAAGAAGGGTGTGGAAAATTTTAAATATATAGTGACATGTCATTTAAAATTTTTAATTAAAGATTTTTTTCAGCTTTATTTACAATGATTATTTTTAAAAGCGTAACATTGAACAACTTTTTAAAAAAATTTTATGAAAATTTAATTTTTGATTTCAAAAAGAATTATGAAAAATTTTGATGGTATTATATTTTCGTGATTTTTTCTTTTATGATCTTAAAAAATTTTTCCGAAAAAAGTTTGGAAATTGGGGGCCGGGATTTGTAAAATGTTTTTATAAGAAATGTTTTTAAAGGTCATATCATTTTTTTTTGGTGAACAGGATAATAGAAAATCACATCAAAACAAGAATCCCTTCAAAAAAAAATGTAGGTATTTAAGCGTTATACAAGACTCCTGACTATTTGTTCGGGGTTGGATGTGAAAACGGTACAGGTCAGTTTTCTCTACCACATCCCTGTAAACTTCATCTTTCAATATCACTGCAGTTTTTTCCCCCCCCTAACAGTAAAAGCATTTTTTCCCCTCCTTGTATTTTTTGATGTTATATGGCTGGATGCAGTGAAAGATTAAAAAGGAGCTTGTCCCTGTAAATGTGGTTTTGTTATGGGTTTTACCAGATTTTTGTGGGGGGACTCTGGGAGTGTTTTAAGCCACGAGAAAAAAAAAAATTGTAACAGGGATTTTCTTTTTTTAAAAAATCCTTAGCAAATATTGGTGCTTTATTTGTGGATTATTAGCTTAGAGCCTTGATGTAAACAAATGTATATAGGGGGAAAACATTACATATGAGTTAGGAAATCCCTGATCATTTCTTGCCATAGTCGGCTAAGTTTTTGGATGTTTATGGGATGAAAACCCTGTAATGTTTTTATTTGTTTTTAAGTCTAAAGGGGGGGAGGGGGTAAAAGGAGTGGGGGGGAAATGTGCCCATGTGGTTGAAGAAATTGTTAAATTTAAATAAGTGCACAAAAAATTTTTGATGCATAACCGCCCCCATGCGTTATTAAAATTTTGATATAAAATTTAAAAGAAATAGGGGTCACATTACGTTCCTGCAAAAGGTAAATATGCCAGTGTTTTAAACCCCCCCTAATGATATGGCTATTCTAATTTTTTGGTGAACTAATTATATGTGTGTAGGCTTTATGGGGTTCTGTGTTCAGGTACGGGGAAATGATTAGTATATAAAGAAACATTTTTAAAAAATTATATACTCTATTTTTTTGTAGGCCCAAGATTTGTTAGATGAGGGAATATTTTTTACTATCCATCTTTATTACAAGAAAAATTGAAAAAAATCAAAAAAATGGAAACGTTCATTTTGACGGGCAATAAGAATGACATGAAATTTGTTAGATGGGCCCTTTTCCTGATGTCATTTATGCATTTTTTATATACAGCCAGAAAAGAGAAAAATAATAAGAAATTTAAGAAAGGGGAGGAGGGAAACGGAGGAAAAAAAAAATTGTGAAAGCTCTCTAAAAAACTTGCCTTCTTCCAGGCTGCTGTCCCACCTTACCTCCACTCAGCTCGCCGACTCCACAGATGTTCACCCTGGCTATGGCCAATCCTGGTACCATGAAAAAATTCCGGGGTTAAAAAAAAGGATGAAGTTTTTTTGTCTGCCTTTTTAAACAGTAGTTGATTTAATGAAGATTATTTGGTGTTACTGACATGGAATTATATTGTAGAGTATATACTTTTTTATTTTTTTTATTTTACTGAAAGTTAATTTATCATTGTGCCATTTTTTAAAGTTTATAATAGGGGGCAAAGATAGAGAGATTGTACTAGTATGATTAATGTAAGCACTATTTTAAAGTTTGTTTTCTTATTAGTTTTTTTAAAAACTATTTCTATTGTTATATCAATTTTGTGTTCTCTTTAACACCCCATTTGATATATATATATATATTATTATATTAATATATATATATATATAATATATATATATATATATATATATTATCATCTGTATTATAAAAAATATTCCTTTTTTTCCTGCGGTTGACAATGGTAGCCCATCCCCTAAGGGAGGTTTTCGACAACCTTCTGTTTGTAAGCCCCTGTGAAAACTCAATGCCGTGGGTCTTAGCAGCTCGGGGATTTTTTTGTATGAGCTTCCCCAAAAAGGCCTAGTAAAAGACGCTATAGAAGAATATTTATATATCTTTCAACAAGGCGGGTGCTTGAAATCTCGTGTATATATGTTCGCCTTGAATTTATCAAAAAAAGTACATGTCAGATCATAAATTTTAGAAAGGAAACTTTTTTCTTTTCATAAAAATTCTGTATGTATTCTACAACTTCGATTGTTAAAAGTCTTTTGTTTTTTTTTATGGATTAGACAGTAAATGCCATAATCTTTAAAATGCTGTAAACTTTCTTTATTAAAAATTTTCTGCCACGTCATACGTCAGTATCTAAGGCATTAGTGGCATGTACAAATAAGTAAGGGTGGGCTTGGATTAAAACCCCTGGGTAGGTTTTTTTCAGTAATGCATTTTTTGGGATTTCCAAAAAGGGTCAATAATCAAACAAATTACCAGGCAAAAACATTACACAGCATTATGGAAAAGTATTGTTGGTAAAAAGGGTAAATATGAATTACGATTTGGATAAGTAACAGAAGGGATGAAGAGAAGAAAAAGGGAAAGGGAGAAAAAAAGCCCCTGCAAAATTGTAAGGCGGGGGCTGAGGCCCCTCCCTTAGGCCTCAGTCTAAACTTCCTAAGCTCCCCCCCCCCCCCCTTGGGAAACAAGCAAGGATGGGGGGAGAAAACTAAGTCCATTTTTGAAAATTTTTAAAAAAATAAAAGCCTTGTTTAACACTCTTGTACAACACACATCTGCATTAGTGTGTTTGATGCATACAGGAAAACAAAATTGGTTTTTGCTGTATATGCAAATACAAATTAGCTTAAAATTTTTTTAAAAATATAATTAAAAAACCCCCCCAATCATTTCTTCTTGTTGTCAGGGGGGTGCTTAAGAGATGCGACGGGGCCCCAATGTGGGGGATCCCCCTCCCTTTGGTTCTGGGCCCTTGCTAAATTTTTGCAGGGTTTTTTCCTCTTTCCCTTTTTTTCCCCCTTTTACCCCCTTTAACCCCCTTTCCCTCTAAAAACCTTTAGGGTTTTTGGTTAATGGTTAATGGTTAAAAGAAAGAAAATGTGCTAGACTCTAAGGTCTTACACTAATTAATGTTAGGGAAGGGTGGTTGGTGATTAGTTTCTAAGCGGGGCAAAGGAAATTGGGGGTAAAGGGGTTGGGTCGGGTTGGTAAGGAGTTAGTTTAGATGAAGGATATTATCGTTTGAGGAAAGGAATAGTTGTTAAAGCAAAAGTGGGGGTTCTGAAAGGATGTCTGATGGGTTGGGGGGGCCGTGAAGGGGGTAGGTGGGGAAAGAAAGGGTAGGGGTTGTTTCAAAACGGGGGCACGACAAATAGGATGGTGGGATTGAAGGGGACATTAAAAAGGGAAACTAAGGGGGGATAGATTGTGACATCAATGGGATGTGTTGACGGGGTGGCCAATGCTAATCGGGAGAGGGGTCCCCCCAACTCTTTCCGATAAAATGGGTTGCCAGGAAGATTATATTTTTTACAGAATGTATTTATTATGCGGGGTTTGCCCAAAAAAGATTCCATCTTATCAAAAAGGTCTTAAAGTGTGGAAATAACCCGGGGCTGGGATACGTAAAAAGCGGGGTTTTGGATAATGGGGGACTAAGGCGTGGCGTCTAGTGTACGGGCCTTTTTCATTGCCGGGGTTTCCCAAACAGGGCGGGGCCCCCAGCAAATTTGATTGTTTTATGGCGTGTGGACGGGTAGAACAACCGTTCGGGACTTACAAAAAGTGGTTGGTGTTTTATTGACTTTATAAGTTATGAGTTAGGGATCAGAAAAAATTGTAAAAGGGAAAGGAGAGTGAGTAATTTTTTAGAGAAAAAGGAGTGCAAAAAGTTCTTAGTAAGGAACTGGATTCAGGGGGAAAGGGAGTATTTGAAAGTACGATTTGGGGAAATTACTGCAAAAGGCACAGGAGGTGGATTTGGAGCCTCATATATACTGAATACAGGGGATTTTGGGAGACATGGAAGGACTTTTGAAAAGGACAGTAGGAGGGATATTTGTTTTGGGGGTCGGGAAACAAAAGAAAAATATGGGGTGGTTAAAAGCCGGGAGGGATGGAAGGGAAGAGAAGGGGAGGGGTTTGGGAAAAGGGGGAAAAAGGGGGAAAGGGGAGGGGAGGGATCCATCGAGGGGAAAAAGGGAGTGGGGTAATCGTGGAGATGAACTAAGGTAAGAATAGGGGGTTTGGGGGATTTTATTTTTAGTGAGGGAAAATTGGTGGAATCGAACAAGAAAATCGGAGAAGAAAAGGGGCCGCGTCGAGATGAGTGGTAGCCTGATTCATTGTAAGGTCTCAACGGGGAGGAGCGAAAGGGCCCTAGTGCTAAGCGAAGACCACAGTGATGGATTGTTCAAGAGGGGCAAAGGAGAGAAGTTTGAGGCAGAGGAGTAGATATGGCATCCTAACAAAGGGGAGAGGATCAAGTAACATGAAGATGAAGGGATTTTTTGCGTCTGGCCCCATGATATAGGGATAGGTTTTTTAAGTTGAAGAGGGCGGAGAGCTTTTTTTTTAATTGAAATATTCTCCCCAGGACATTTGGATCAAAAATGCACCAGGAATTTGCCAGAAAAAGGGCTTGGAGTGGAGTCCATATAAGAAGAGTGGGGGAGGGGACCTACACGGGCGAGAAAAAAGAAGGAGAAAGTTTTAGAGGTAGAAAAGCAGAACCAGGGTTTTGTGGCCCGGGAAGATACTGATGAGTTTGCAGTTGAAAAAATTGGTGAGTTTTTGGTAGGATTTGCAGAGGCATAGAGGGTTAAATCATCACATATAGGGGAGCCCGGCTCCTGGTGGTATAACTAGACAAATCTTAACAGCAAGAAGAATAAAGGGTACTGAGCAACTGCCTTGGGGGACCCTTCGTTTTTGGGGAAAAAAAGATGATGTGGCGGGCGATTTTGACCTGGAAGTGTGTTGGGGAGAAGGATTTTATAAAGACACCCTGTTTCCACGTATGCCTAGAGAGGACAATTGTTGGAGAATATGGTACCCCATGTCGATCATATGCTTTTTCTAGATAAAAAAAATAGCTAGTCGGATTCATAGCGTGAAAAGCAGATGTAATTATTCTCAAAAGGGCAAGGGGTCGTGAGCTTCTGGAAACGGCGAAAACCGATTGGAAGGAGAGAGAAGTTTGTGAGATTCAAGACCCCAAATTTAAGGAAGTTCCTATTCGCTCTAATATTTGACAAGCGCTAGTTATGCGAGGGGGCGTATCTTGGGAAGGGTACCCAATTTTTTGGGGTTTTCGGGGAAGGGAAGGATAAATTTTTCTCGCCAATTAAAAGGGGAAAATTTTCCTGATGTCCTATGTGGTTGAAAATTTTTTAATAGGAAGGATAAGGAGGAAGATGGGAGTTGCCGTGCTACGGTAGTAAATACCGTCGGGCCTTCATGAGTGTTAGGCCGTTTGTAGGGCTAATGAGTTCAGAGGAAAAAAAGGGGGCATTATAGGACTCGCAAGGATGGGGTAAAGGGAAATGGGGTACTTCTCTGGGGGGCTTAATAGAAGAGAAGGTGGGAAAGGTGAGAACCACACTGACCTGGCTGAAATATCCCCATTCTTTAGCGACGGGAAGGCCGAAATGAGGGTATTTCAAAAATGGGGGACGGGGGCGGGATGGGGTATTTTTTGCCTGATAGTTTATGTTTCGGCACAAACATTTGAGATGATGAAGGGGATGTAATTGATGAAAATTTTCGCCAGCTTTTTTTTTTACTTTTCCCGGATTGTACCAAAGATGGCGTCTTTTTTTAAAGGAGAAGGGCTATAGTTGTTTTGGAGTACCTCTCTTGTAGGGGAAACTGTTCCAGGCGCACGTTTTAAGCGAAGTGCTTTAGTGCAATCAAATTCCACCAGGGAACACTTTTGGGGGTAAGGGGTTTGGGTTCGAGGATAGTGTATGTGCAGCTCTTAAGACATGTATTTGTATCTTTCGAAATGGGGGTGAGGGGGGTGGGGGGTATAATAGCAGAGAGTGAAGGAAAGTATGCCATCGGCTCTATCAAACCCCAGCGGGGGGGTTGGGATGGTACGTATAAAGTAGGAACGGGAGAACGGGAAAAAGTGGTCATATGGGAAAAAGTGGTCTAAGACTGACCATGAAATCTAAATGAAAAGGGGAAACCTAAAGAGGAAATGCATGAAAAAAATTGCGTCTGTATCAAATGTGTGGGCGATCTGAATTTAGAATAGTAAGGTCACTGTGAAAAGGAAACCTCTAAAAATTGGGCCTGGGGATTTTTGGACAGAATCCCCCAAGAGTGTGGGGCAGTTAAAGTCACCAACTATAGGAAGGTGTTAAGTTGGAATTAAATTTTTAAAAAGAAAACAAAGTCAAGGGGGGGAAGGGGGAGAAGTAGACTGAAATCACTGTGATCCAACGATGGGGAAAGATCGGAAAACTGTGAAAGGGGACATTGGTTTAAAAGGGAGGTGTTACATAAGGTTTTTTTCTGTTGAAAAGTATGGTGAGAAAAAAGGGAATGTGGGGAAGAGACAAATGAAAATTTTGGGGTTTGGGTATTAAAACCTTTATTTTTGCTTGCCCCTTCTATTCTTTTCACTACCCCACTACCCCCTAGTACTGTTTCAACTTGAAAACTTTCCCCAATCTTAACTTTTCTTAACCCTTTTCGCTACTGTACTCTACCATAGCGCCATATGCCCTTTGTGTCTGTAGCATTTCCCTTACCTGGGGGTTTTTACCCCCAAAGCCTTATGCTACCCCTATTTTGAATCACCACTAATGACCTTAGATGTTTAGGGCTAAAAATTTTCATAATAGATAAAAAAAATGCATAAAAAAAAAAAAAAAAAAGTTACGACCCCTCTTTTTTTACATATAAAGGAAAAGGCTCTGGACATGCAATAGAAAAGAATTACAATAAACTACAAATGTTTTTTGGGTTTTTCTTATTTGCCTCGATTTGGCAAAGGGAAAGAAACTGCCCCCCTCGGTAAAAATTTAAATTTAAAAACCAAAGACCTGGAAAATCCCATGGTCTTGGGGGGGTTTGTAGAAAACCTTACTATTTATTGTTTAAAGTATTTGATTTGATCTTTGATTTTTTATGATGCCTCCCTAACTCCTCTGCATTTTTGAAGAAATATTGGTACTATATTTTGTTTTTACTCATTTTAAAAGTTGATGCGGGTTTTTGGTGTCAGAAGTGCCTAGAATACATGTGAACCCAATGTTGGCATCAAAATTTCTTTTAGTTAGTTGCTGCTATGATCCCATATTCTGTTCTGGCTCCATTTTTTGACTCCATATATTTCCTAGACTTTTCTGTAGCTCCACCTCCCAAATCCGTAAATCAGCTAGCCATGCCCCACCCTCTACCCAAATAAAAAAGTATCATTGGCAGAGTCTACCTCAGTTTCCCCCTCTTGGGGTCCTCCCCTTGCCCTCCATAACCCCCTATCCTTTACTTCCCCCCTTTACCCCTCCACCAGGGATAGTATTTCCCTTATTTTTACCTGAAAAGAACTTGAGGCTTCATCGAATTTTTTGTGTGGTGTGCGTGCGGCGTGCAGAGAGAGAGAGAGAGAAGAGAGAAGAGAGAGAGAGAGAGAGAGAGGAAAAGAAGAGAGAGAGAGAGGAGAGAGGGGGGGGGGACTGTTCGATAAGACTCTCAGGACGCCCACTTTCAAAGTTATCCCTTATGGCTGTGCTTGTACACAAGAAAAGTGCCTTTTTAAAACCATACAGAGCAAAAGGTTTTAGAAAAAACAAACAGGAAATAAAGCTGTTATAAAAAAGAACCAAAGTAAATATTGTGGGGTCCACAACCCCCATATTAATTAACAAGGAGGAGGGTTGCGGGAGTTGAATGAAACTGCGACCTGGCAATCCATGTTGGTTTTTTATTTTCAATAGTTCCCAAAAAAAATATATATGGAAAATAAGTACTCTGATAGTTTAAAATTTATGAATATATTGCCAATGCCATTTAAAAAACTTACTCTCTATTCAACAAAAATTGATATTTCTTTCAGAACAAACAAAAAAACTGAGGGTAAACACTGAAAATTTGTGTTTTGAGCATCAAATCCTGAGAGAAAAAAATAAACATTTCTCTTCAAGTTTGCATTTAAAAAACCACACATAATACTAAATTCGCTTTTACTGCATGGCACCATCGTTATAGGAATAATTTTAAAATGTTCTCTTCTGGGCACTGTTTTCTTTTTTTCCAAAAATGATGGTCAAATTTTTCTTCTAAATAGACTCTCATATTTTTCTTTAGAATTTTCATACAAGTACTATACATTTCAAACATGCACTTCTGCACTGGACCCTAACCCCCTACTGATTTTATCCTTCCCTGGGATCTTCTGTACCCACCAATGGTCTTCTCTGACAAGCACCTCTCTTTACATTATAATTTTTTGCAAAAAGCCCTTCACAACAGGTGACAAGTTTCTTATTTTCCTGCCCAAAATTTCCTAAACTTATCAGCTGCTGCGGGGGAACACTTACAGGGACAATTAAACCCTTTTCCCTGAAACATATGAAGGTTGGTCGCAAAACCTCAAGTTGGAGTCCAGCATTACCCAAAAAGAGAGTAAAGGGATAAAAGGGTTTTGAAACATCAGGTTTTCTTCAAAAAGGGCTAAAGGTCTGAATTTTACAACCTCATTTTCAAGGGGTCTCAAGCTCACTTCCTGACAGACATTTAACCCCCTATTTTTTTCCTAAAAGCAGTTTACATCATCATAAAACACTCCCCCCAACCCCCCCATATGGAAAACGGGAAAAATAAATTTCCACTGAGGATTAGTGGACCATATTCTTGCTGAAGAAACGAGCCCCCCAAAAAAGGTTTTAGTATCACTAGTAAAAAACGAAAAAATGCCTCTTCCTCCTTCATCTATTATACAAGCTAAATCACAGAGAGAAAAGGGAAATCATAAGTTCAAGGTAACTGCTTTTACTACTGCACATGTAAACAACAAATGTACAATACTTGGAAGGAATTAAACCAAAAAGGATCATGAAATAAAGACCGTCATAGTAAAGAGGAGAAATTTAACTCTTAATACGGGAAAAAAGGGTGGCAGGGTGACTACAACCCTGGAATCTACCCCCTGTACTTAACACACTCACTCAAACATTTTTTAGAATTTGTCTGACTCTCACTATCTAGTATTTTGCTTTTTAAATTTTTGAGGGATGGGTGGATACTTCAGCATCTTCAGAAAAATAGGCAAAAAAAACCCCAAGAGCATAGCACATGACCTAAAGGTTGCTTTAAAAATTTAAACTGTTCTCCAAACTTTCTTTAATTCTCAACGGCCCTTCATTACTAATAGGGATCTAGTCCACCAAGGGAGAACTCCTTGCAGGAGTTTTACCTTTTCTAAAGTCTGCAATTTTCCTAGCAAAATTCTCTTTCTCTACACAGGAAAAAATTTGGTTTGGCCAACTCACCAAAAAAAGGGGACCTGATTTTTCACAGAAGGGTGGGGGCATTATTTATAAATCTCAAAACCATGAAAAGGTTTATAAATATGACTCCAATGCAGGATGGTCACAGATCACAAAAATGTTTTTTTTCACTGAAAACTTTTTCTATGCACTCTATTTTTTTTTTTTTTTTTATCACATCGTTAAAGGTTCAGAAAACCCAAAGGGGCCATTTATCCAAAACCAGATTTTACAAGGGGGTCGTTTCCCTTCAGAACAAAATCTGCAGGATTTTCCTTTCCCGGGACAATGGACCATGGCATGGGAGTTAGACCTGATTTCAACCTCTATTTGACAAAACACTTTCCATCCCCAAAGGTTCCCTTTTTCCATGCAAGTGAAAACCTCTATCGCCCAAACATGATAACTCAGTTTTATAAAGATAGAGTCAGACTTCAAAAAATCTAAGAGCTAGCAAAAAGAAATGCACTAAGAAACTCTGGGAAATGTAACCCTTTTTTTTGTGCTGTCCCCCTTCACTTGCTACTACAAATGACACCTGTTATGTTCCATCCCAAAGGGAACTCCAAATCACAAAAGCCCCATCCCCTTTCTCCGAAGCTCCCCAAAAGCGAATTCTAAACCGACAACCCTCCCCAAAGAAATTTCTGAAAACAAAAATGTTTAAATCTTCCTATATCAGAGCGCAATGACCTTTCCCCACAATATTTTCTTAGTTTTATAGCCTTTTGGGGTGTCACCTTTGTTTTAACCTTTAACCATTCTGGTGAAATCCCTTTTAACACAAGCTTGTTTTGAATTTTTTAGGTAGTACTTCCCTAATCAACATACTGCAAAGGGACAAATAAAACCAAGGGGGTCAAAAAGTTTGGGTTTGTGTTTAAAAAACTGCTCTTTGTAGCAACATCAATTGTATCTCCACATCTAAACAAAACCTTAAAACAAAAAACGGGTCTATTAAGGAAAACCACTTCTTTTCCTCACCATGATCAATTTTGCCCTTTTAAACATTATATCAATATTTAAACCATTTAAATGTCTTTTAGAAAAGAAAACCCTGCAAAAGCTAAAAAATCTATTTCTTTAACTTTTGGGAAAGCTTTTTCTGCACTGTCCCCCCTCTGACACCCCCCAAAAATCCCACATAAAGGTTTTTTTTTTTTTTTTTCTATGACTTCTGTTTTTATGAAAAGATTGTAGTTTTTTAATAGTTGTATATAGAAAGAATAGG
>NW_023658406.1:20000-46656 GCF_015228065.2 Penaeus monodon
TTTATAAAATGCCCTACCTCTTTTGTGAAAATATCAGGTCCCTTGTCTTCTGGTGAGTTGGCCACAACCAAAATTTTTTTCCTGTGTAGAGAAAAAGAATTTTGTCAGGAATTGCAACTTGAGAAAAAAGGGAAGCTCCTGCAAGGAGTTCTCCGTGTGTGGACTAATCCCTATGTAAAAATGAAGGGCCTTTTTTAAAAATTAAAAAACGTTTGGGAATGCAGATTTAAGTTTTGAAAGCAAACCCTTCAGGCATGTTGCTATGCTCTTGGTTTTTAATTTTGCCTATTTTTCCCGAAACATGCTGAGTATCCACCCTCCATCAAAATTAAGAAACAAAAACTAATAGTGAAATCGACAAATTACAAAACTTTTGTAGTGAGTGTGTTAATACGGGGGGATGATTCCGGCTTGTAGTCACCCTCGCACCCCTACCAGTATTAAAAGTTAAGATTGCTCCTCTCTTTTCTAGACGGCTTGATTTCCTGATCCTTTTTTTGTGTTAATTTCCTTCCAAAATATTGTAATTTTTGTTTACATTGCAGTAGTAAAAGCAGTTCCCTTGAACTTACTGATTCCTTATCTCTCTGTGTTGCAGCTTGCTATACATAGATTACAGGAGGAAGAGCCCTTTCTTCTGTTTTTTATCAGATATCAAAACCTTTTTGGTGGCTCTTGACTTCAGCAAGAAAATTTGGGCCCCCCTAAATCCCGTGGAAAATTTTTGTTCCCCTCTCCCCCTGGGGGGGTTGGCGGGGGTGTTTTATGATGATGTTTAAATCTGCTTTGAGGAAAAAAATAGTTTAAAAGTCTGTCAGGAAATGACTTGAGACACTCTGAAAGCGAGGCTTTATAAAATTTTAGACCTTTGCCTTTGTTGAAATAACCTGATGTTTCAAATCCTTTGACTCCCTTTACTCTCTTATTGGGGAAATGCTGGACTCCAAATTGAGGTTAGCGACCAACCTTCAATGTTTCAGGAAAAGGGTTTAAATTTTCCGTGTAAGTGTTCCCCCGCACCTTGATAAGTTTAGGATTTGGGGCAGTGATAAAGAAACTTTTCACCCTTTTTGAAGGCTTTTTCAAAAAAAAAATGTAAGAGAGGTGCTTTCAGAAAGACCATAGTGGGGTTTTCAAAGTTTCCCAGTAAGGATAAAAACTAGGGGTGTTAGGTCCCCGTCAAATTGCATGATCTTGAAAGTATAGTACTCTGTATAAGATTTTAAGAAAGTATGGAGTCTACTTCAGAGAAAAATTAACCCTCATTTTCTGGAAAAAATGAAAACATTTCCTCAGAAGAAACTTTTAAAACTACTTCCTATAATCGTGGTGCCATGCGTAGAGCGAATTCATATTATTGTGGTTTTTAAATGCAAACTCTGAAAAGAAATGCTTATTTTTCTCTCTCAGGATTTATGCTCAAACCTACTTTTCAGTGTTTCCCTCAGTTCTTTTGTTATTTTTGAAAAAAATATCTTATTTTTGTTTAATAGAGAGTAAGTTTTCTAAATGTGCTTAGTGCAAATATCTCATTAATTTTAAACTATCAGAGTCTTATTTTCCCTATATATTTTTTGTGTAATATTGAAAATAAACCCACACATGGATTGCCAGTCAGCACGTTTTATTCAACTCCCCAACCCTCACTCCTTTTAAATTAATAGGGTCTTGTGAGACCTCACAATACTTTCTGTGGGTTTTTATTTTTTAAAAGCTTATATTTCCCTGCTTTTTTTTTCTTTTAAAAAATTTTGCTCTGTATGGTTTAAAAGAGGCACTTTTTCTTTTTTTCAAAGGGACTAGCCCATAAACGATCTTTGAATGGTCGTCCCGGAATCTTATCTGATACAGTCCCCCCCCCCTCTCTTCTCTCTCTCTCTCTCTCTCTCTTCTCTCCTCTCTCTCCTCTCTCTCTCTTTCTCTCTCTCTCCTCTCTCGCACGCACGCACGCCCCACACAAAAAATCGTGAAGCCCCCAATTCTTTCAGTAAACTAAGGGAAATACTCCCATCCCCGGTGGAGGGGGAAGGGTGAAATAAAAGGGTAGGGGGTTATGGGACAAGGGGAGGACCACAGAGGGGAAACTGGGTAGACTCTGCCAAAGATACTTTCTTTTTTTGGGTAAAGGGGGGGGCATGTCTAGCTGATTTAGTGATTGGGGAGGGGGAGCTACAAATTCTAGGACAATTATGGGGGCTAAAAAATGGAGCCGAAAGAATATGGGATCCTCAGCAGCAACTAACTAAATGGAATTATGATGCCCCCTTGGTGTCACGTGTATTCTACTGGCCCTTTATGACACCCAAAAAACCCCATCACTTATAAAAAGATTAATAAACAAAATATAGTCCAATATTTCCCTTTTAAAAAGCAGAGGAGTTTAGGGAGGACCTCATAAGAAATCAAGATCAAATCAAAGTACTTCTTAAACAAAAAAAGTAAAGGTTTTCTCCATCCCACCAAGCCAGGCTTTGCCCGGGCTTTGGTTTTTATTGAACTTTTTACCGAGGGAAACATTCTTTCCTTTGCACAAATCGAGGCAAATAAGAAACCGAAAAACTTTGTAGTTTATTTCTCATATTGTTTTCTTATGCATTCCAGATTTTTCCTTTGCCTTTATATGTAAAAAGAGGGGTCGAAATTTTTTTTTTTTTTTTTTTATGCATTTTTTTTATCTATTTACTGAAAAATTTTTAGCCATATCAAAATCTAAGGTCATTAGTGGGGTATTCAAATATAGGGTAGCATAAGGTTTGGGGGGAAAACCCACAGGTAAAGGGAATTCTACATCTCAAAGGTCATATGGCGCTTGGTAGAGTACAGTACGAAAAAGGGGGAAGAATAAGTTTTAAAGATTAGGGTAAAGTTACAATTGAACAGTACTAGGAGGTATGTGGTAGGGGAAAAAATAGAGATGGGGCTAGCATAAAATAAAGGGTTTTCCCAAAACCAAACCCCCAAATTTTCATTTTGTCTCTTCCCACATTCCCTTTATTCTCATCCATACTTATCAAACGAAAAAACCTTTGTCACCCTCCCTTTTAAACCAATGTCCCTTTCACGTTACCGTATCTTCCCTTTTGTTGGTCACGTGTTTCATCTCTTCTCCCCCTTCCCCCCCATTACTTTGTTGCTTTTGAAAATCTAAATTTTTAACTTCAAACCCCCTTTCCCCATAGTTGGGACTTTAAATGCCCCCACACTCTATGGGGTGTTCTGTCCAAACCCCGAGGCCAAACTCTAGAGCGCTTTCCCCTCCCGCTGACCTTACTATTCTAAATTCAATCGCCCACACCTTTTATACACGCACGCAATTTTTTTCATGCATTGCCTCCTCTATGTTTTCCCCTTTTTTCATTTAGATTTCCCTGGGCGTCTTGACCCCTTTCCCCTTTGACCCCTTTCCATTCTCCTGTCTCCTACTTCATACGTCCACTCCCAACTCCCCCCCCCCTGGGGCTTTGATAAGCCGACTGGCATACTTTCACTTCACTCTCTGCTATTCATACCCCCCCTCCTCCCCCACCTCCATTTCAGAAATGATACAAAAACATGTCTTAAGACTGCACATACACTATCCCTCGAACCTCAAGACCATATACCTCCAAATGTGTTCCATGGGGGAATTCTGATTGCCTAAAGCACTTGCTTAAACGTGCAGCCCGGGAACGTTACCGCTACAAGAAGGTACTCCCCAAAACAACTATCAGCCCTTATCTCCCTTTAAAAAAGTCTGCCCATCTTTGTCGTACAATCCGGAAAAGTAAAAAATAGCTGGCGAAAATTTTGTTTCATCAAATTCATCCCCTACATCTATCTCAAATGTTTGGTGCCGAATTCATAAACTATCACAAACATACCCCCCTCCTGCCCCCGTCTCCATATTCGATACCCCATTTCTGATCCTCCCAAGTCGCTAATGACTGGGTGATTATTTCAGCCAGGTCGTAGGGTTCTACCTTTCTCCCCACTTCTCTTCTATTGCCCCCAAGAACGTCCCCCCTTCCTTCCCCCATCCTCTGCTGAGCCATAATCCCCCTTTTTTTTCCCCTGAACTCTTACTGCCCCCACAATCGTCCGAACACTCATGAAAGGGCCCCCGACGGGATTTACTACCGTATCACCGGGAACTCCATCTTCCCCCTTATCCTTCCCATTAAAAATTTTCAACCCATATGGCATCAGAAATTTCCCTTCTAAATTTGGGGAAAGTCTTTTCCTTCCCTTCCCGAAAACCCCTAAAATTGGGGACCCTTCCCAAACTATCGCCCCCTCGCACTAAATACTGCTTGTGCAAACTATTAGAGCGAATAGTGAAAATTCCCCTTAATTGGTGTCTTTATCTCACAATCTTCTCTCTCCTTCCCTTTGGTTTCGCCTGCCAGAAGCTCGCTACCCCCTTGCTCATTTTTTAGACATATTACATCTGCATTTCACGCTATAATCCGACTACTATTTTTTTTTTTCTAGAAAAAACATATGATCGACAGGCGGTACCATATTCTCCAAAAATTGTCCTCTCTAGGCATACGTAAACTGGGTGTCTTCATAAAGTCCTTCCCTCCCACCCTTTCCAGGGCAAAAACGCCTCTCCCATCATCTTTCTTTCCCCCAAAACGAAGGGGTCCCCCCAAAGGGGTGTGCTCATCCATTTTTTCCTTCTTGCTGTTAAAGATTTGTCTCATTATACCACCAGGGCCCGGGCATCCATAGTTTTTTGATTTAACCTCTATGCCTCTGACAAATCCCTACCAAATCTCTACCAATTTCTTCAATCTGCAATCTCATCAGTTCTTCCTGGGGCCCAAAACCCTGGGTTCTGTTCTCTACCCCTAAAACTTTCTCCATTCTTTTCTCTCGCTCACTGTAGGGCCCCCACCCCACTCTTCTTATATGGCACCCACTCCTCCGTTTTCCCCTGGCAATTCCTAGTTCATTTTTGACTCCAAAATGTCCTGGGGAGACCATATCTACCTTAAAGAAAAAACTCTCCGCCGTCTTCGAACTAAAACTCTATCCCATATATCATGGGGCTCGATTTGCAAACTCTCCTTTCTTCATGTTACTTTGATCCTCTCCCTCTTGATTATGGCCATATCTACTCCTCTGCCTCAACTTTTCTCCTTGCCCCCTCTTTTACAATCCTCACTGTGGTCTTCGCTTAGCATAGGTGCCCTTTCGCTCCTCCCCCGTTGAGAGCCCGTACACTGAATCAGGGTACCATCTCTATCTCGACTCGTGCCCTTCTCTCCCCGAGCTATTTTCGATTTCCCCCAATTTTTCCCCCACTAAATAAATATCCCACAACCCCCACTTCTTTTCCTTAGCTTCATCTCCAGTTACCTACCCTTTCTCCCTCGCATGGATACCCTCCTCTCCCTTCCCCTTTCCCCATTTCCACCTCTCCCGTTCTCTGTCCTTCCCTCCCCCCTGGGTTATACCTCCCCCCATATTTTCTCTTCTGTTTTCCCCCACCCCCCAAAATCAAAAATCCCTCCACTGTCCTTCCCACATGTCCTTGACCATGTCTCCAAACATTCCTCAGTATTCCCCCGTATAACTGTGGGTCCAAATCCACCTCCGTGGGGTGCTTTTGCAGTAATCTTCCCAACTCGTCTTTCAAATACTCCCTTCCCCCTGAATCCGGTCCTTACTACAGAACGTATGCACTCCTTTTTTCTCTAAAAAAATATACTCCTTCCTCTTCTCTTTACAATTTTTCTGACTCCCGTACTCATTAACTCTCATAAAATCAAAACACACCCCAACCCACTGTTTTTTAAAACCCCAAATGGTTGTTCTACCTGTCCACACGCCATAAAACAACAAATTTTTTTGGTGCCCCGCATGTTGGAATCCCGGAAAGAACAGGGAGATACACTAGCCGCCACGCCTCTTGCCACATCATACCCCCCAGCTTTTCACGTATCCCGCCACGGGTTTTACCCCCCTTTAAGACCTTCTTGTATAACGTGGAATCTTTTTTGGGCAAGCCCCGACTATAATTACTTCGTAAAACTTCAATCTCCTCCTGGCAAATCATTTTTCGGAAAAAAAGACGTTGGGAGACCGCTCTCCCCGATTTCATTGGCCACCCTCTAACACACTCCCATCTGATGTCACAATCTGACCACCCTTATTTCCTTATTAAAGTTCCCCTTTCAAACCCCACATCCTTTTTCGTGCCCCGTTTTTAAAAAACCGTACCTCCTTTTTCCCCCCCCTACCTCCCTTCACCGGCCCCAACCTATCAGACATCCTTCGAATCCCACACTTTCGCTTCAAAAACCCATTCTCTTTCCTCAAAAGCATACTATCCTTCTCTATCTAACTCCTTACCAACCCGACCCCACCCTTTTCACTCACCAAATTCCTTTGCCCTTGCAACTAATCCTCAACCACCCTTCCCTAACTTAAATTAGTGGCTACATGACCTTGATGTCTAGCACATTTTTTTTTTTTAACCATTACCATTAACCAACCAAAAAAGGTTGTTAGAAGGGAAGGGAGTTAAAGGGGATAAAAAAGGGGAAAAAGGGAAAAAGGAAATACCCTGCAAAAATTGAGGCAGGGCCGGAACCAGGTAGGGGGGACCCCCACATTGGGCCCCAGTCTGCATCTCTTAACACCCCCATGCAACAAGAAGCAAATGATTGGAGGGTTATTTAAATTTTATTTTTAAAAAATTTCAAGCTAATTTGTATTTGCATTAACTAGTCCCAAAAACCATATTTTTACCTGTAGCACTCAGCCCCTAAAGCAATGTGTTTTTTGTACAAAATGTGTTTTTAAACAAGGCTTTTTATTTTTTAAAAATTTTTTAAAAAATGGCCTTTTGTTCCTTCCCACCCTCCCCTTTCTTGTTTCCAGGGGGGGGGGGGGCTTAGGAATTGAGACGAGGCTAAGGGAGGACCTCACCTCGCCTCTATATTTTGCAGGGCTTTCTTCTCCCCCTTTTCCTTTTTTTTCTCTTCATCCCCTTCTGTTCCTTATCCAATCGTTAATTTTATATTTACCCTTTCACAAAAAATACTTTTCCATAAGCTGTTAACGTTTATGCCTGGTACATTTGTTTTGATTTTTGCCATTTTTGGAAAACCAAAACATTGCATTTGAACCAAAAACCTACCAGGGGTTATACATCCCAACCCCCCCCTTTCACTATATTTTTACATCCACTAATGACCTTGATACTGACGTATTGACGTGGCAAAATTTTCAAAAAATGAATAGTTTTATCTCATTTCTAAAAATTATGGCTTTACTAGTCTAATCCAAAAACAAAAAAAGACTTTAAAAATCGAAAATTGTACTGAAAACATACAGAATTTGTTATGAAAGAAAAATGTTTCCTTTCTAAAAATTTTTTGATCTGACATGTCATTTTTTTTATAAAATTTAAAGGCAACCATATTAAAAACGAAATTTTCAGCACCCCCCTTGTTGAAAAATGATATAAATATTTTTCTATACGTCTTTATAGCTTCTTGGGGCTCATTCATTATGAACCCCAAATCATGCTAAAACCCCCCATTGGTACCAGGTGCTTTTCAACAGAAGGTTGTCGAAAAAACCTCCCCTTTAGGGGATGGCTACATTGTCAAACTGCGGGAAAAAAGGAATTTTTCATAAAAAACTGTTATATTATATATATAATATATATTATATATATAAAAATTTTATAATATATTATATATTATATATATCAAATGGTTGTTAAAGAAAAACAAATTGTATCAACTAATAGAATTAGTTTAAACACTAATAAAAAAAAAAATAATAAATGTTACATTTCATACTCTACAATCTCTCTATCTTTGCCTCCATATATATTAAATTTAAAAATGGCACATGAAAATTTAAATTTCCATAACTAAAAAAAATAAAAAATGTTATACTCTCACAAAATTATTCCACGTCAGTACACCAAATAATCTTCATTAATCTAAATACTGTTGAAAATCGGAGACAAAACACTTCATCCTTTATTAACCTGGATTTTTTCTGGTACCCGGTCTGGGCCCTGCCGGGGAACATCTGGGCAGCCGGCGAGCTGAGCTGGAGGGGAAAGGTGCGGAAGCAGCCTGGAAGAAGGGGAAATTTGTTAGAGAGCTTACACAATTTTTTTTTTTTCCCCCGTTTCCCTCCTCCTCTTCTCTTCACTTTTCTTCATATATTTCTCTCTTATCTGGGGCTATATAAGAAATCATAACTGACTCAGGAAAGGCCCACTAAATCAAATCTCATGATCATTCTTTTTGCCTGTCAAAATAAATGTTTTCCTTTATTTTAATTTTTTCATATTTTTCTTTGTATAAAAGTGGGTAGTAAAAATATTCCCCCATCTAACAAATCTTGGGCCTACAAACTATGATGTATATATATTTTTTAAAAAATGTTTCTTTCATAACTAAAACATTTACACTTTCCCGCAAAAAATGAACCCCCAAACCTCACACTATTAAAATTTGTCTCCCCAAAAACTTAGAAAGCCCTATCTTAGGGGGGAAATTTAAAACACTGGCATTTCCCCTTTTGCAGGAGATCGTAATGTGACCACTATTTTCTTGTAAAATTTTTATCAAAAAATTTTCCAAACACAGCATGGGGGCTGGTTATGCATCAACTCTTTTTTGCACTTATTTAAATTTCCAACAAATTTTTTTCAAACCCATGGTCCATATTCCCCCCCATTTCCTTCTACCCCCCCCCCCCTCTAGAACCCAAAAACTAATCAAAACATTACAGGGTTTTCATCCTAAAACACCCAAAACCCGACGGCCCCCAAAAAAACCCCCCCCCCCCCCCCCCCCAAACAAAAACCCCCCCCAAAAAAAAAAAAACCCGCAAATTTTTTAAAAAGAAAACCGATTCAATTTTTTTTTCTTCTGGTTAAAAGCACCCCCCAAAGTCCCAACCCCCCAAAAACTGGTAAAAAAAAAAACCACATTTCGGTAAACTCCTTTTTAATCTCTTCACTGCATCCACCAATAACACAAAAAATACAAGGGGAAATATGCTTTTACTGTTTGGGGGGGGAAAAAAACTCATGAAAAGATTGAAAGATGAATGTTACGGCATGTGGTAAGAAAAACTGACCTGTTACCCGTCTGTTTTAAACCAACCCCAAAAACTAGTCAGGATTCTTGTATAACTGCTTAAATACCTCATTTTTTTCTGAAGGTTCTTGTTTTGATGTATTTACTATTATCCTGTTTCACCAAAAAAAAATGTTAAACCTTTAAAAAACTTTCTTATAAAAAAATTTACAAAACCTGGCCCATTTCCCTTTCTTTTGGGAAAAAAATTTAAAACATAAAAAAAAATCCTGAAAAAATAAACCCTCAAAATTTCTTTATAATTATTTTTTGAAATCTAAAATTAACTTTTTCATAAAATTTGTAAAAAATTTTTCAAAGTTTCCTTGTTAAAAAAAATCCTATGTAAAAAAAGCTGAAATAAATCTTCAAAAAATATTATAAAAGACTGTCACTATTATTAAAATTTCACACCCCTTTTTTTCAAGTACTAAACCGGGATTGCTTAAAAAGTTTTCACTGTGACCAAAAGTAAAGAGGGAAGAATGAGATTATCGTTTTAAAAGCAAAAGAGTTTTTTACTATATTTACACAGTATTTCTGCAAATAATTGAAATGGTCAAACACTCTCTTGCACAATAAAAATATCATTCTCATCCATACCTTTTCTACTCTTTGTATATATTATATATATATATATATATAAAATATATATATATTAAAATATATATATATATATATATTATATATATATATAAATGAGAGAGAGAATTGATATTGCTGGGTCTAATATTTTTCCTCCTTTTTTTTTGTAAAAGCTTGGAAAATTGCTATTTTCCCCCCAAAATTTGACGAACCAAAAAAAAAAGGGGTGAATCAAAAAATACCAGACAAACTCAATTTGTATGCAATGATCACTGACTTGTGATTGTGGGTAACCAACTTAATTTTGAAAAAATCTTTAGGGCCTATTTTTCCCATCATGTGACCATGTGAGGATTAGATATATTTTATAGCTTGAAGTTTAAACGACTTAATAATTATTAAAAACTACCCAAACAAACCCCCGTTCCATCTCAGCCCAAACCCTACATTATTTTCAACTATGATGCCCCTTTTGCCCAACTTTGCCAAAGGCTTTTTATTCTGTTTTTAAAATTTCAAAAATAAAACTTAAAAATTTTTTTTACAAAATACTGCTCCCCCAAGGGTTAATCCCTATTAGCCCAAAAACCTTAGGGGACTCTTGGGGAACCCAATCATTGCTGCATGAAAAAAAAACCTTCCTAACTGGGGTCTCCCCACATTTTTGCAACCCTTTCTGAAATTCTGACTTTTTTCCCCCCCACCATATTTCATATATCGATGTTTTAAAAATAACACACCCCTTTTAGGCAAGTCCTACTGCTCAGACAACAACTTTTTGGCATTTGCCGTATGAACCCAAAAACTTTCCTAACCAGGACATTGCCCCTGGATCCCCACACAATCCCCTATTTCCTTATTTAAATAGATAAATCATTAAGGTACGTAAAATTTTAAAAGGGGTGATTGGTCTTGCTTTACGACCAACCAAAACGCTATGCGGATTTCCCCCAAAAGGCAAAAGGGAAAATTAAGCACGACATTGTGTCATGCAGCATTTGTGGGGACCCCCTTCATCTTATTTCTTATTTTTTCTTTTTCCTGATTGCTTTTGTCATATTGGTGAGTTTTATCCCTTTTTGTAAGGCTTTTAATTTTTTTTAATGGGAGAAAAAAAAGGGGGAAAGAAAAAGGAAAATAATTTTGATTTTTTTCTAAAATTAATATTTAGAATTATCAATTTTTTATTAAAAAGCCAAAATTTAAAATAAAATAAATAAAAACATTTTTATTTGTTGCAATCTAATCATACTTTTTTTAATTAAACCCATAACCCCCTTTACTCAACATTCATGGTCACACACCCCGGGCAAAAAAAAAAATAAAACCCCCCCCCCCCCCACCCGCCCCTTTTCAACACCTTTCCCCCCACCCGCAACCTGACTGCCTTGATTTTTGAGTGCGGGGTTTTTTTGTGCCCATTTTCTTCATCTCTGACACCCTTTTTATCTCTGTATATTAGTTAAAGCACAAAAGTGTTTTTCCCTAGATTTTTCCCTATATCTTGCATGGGAAGGAACTGGGGGGCCATACCCCTACTCACTCCACGACATCACAAAATGAAAACTACAAAATTTGGGATCATGCTGTGACCACGGCGGGTCAGAAATGAACCTCCGTTAAAGAAGAAGATACACATGAATGCCCCACATTTGCCAAAAATGCGCGTATCAAAAACTATCTCTAATTAATCCTCACTTCTAAACATTTTTTCTTCCCAAAGGGCATTAACAAAAACTAAATATAAAAACATTGAAAATTTTTAAAAAAAAAAAATATAAAAAAAAACTAAAACAAATATCCAAAAATCTCAACCAAAATTTTGTCTTTCATTTTTTTTCGAACATTTTCTCCCCTAGGGGCATGTAATAAATAAATTAGAAAAAAAATACGCAAAAAAAAAAAAAATCTATTCCCCCGCATTACTCTGACAATTCACAAAATTAATTCTATGAAAATTATTATTCAAAAATTCGATTACCTTGAAAATCTTTAGAATTAAAAATAACGTCCCGAAATTTTTCCCGAAATTCCAAAAAATCCCCAAATTTTCGTCTTTCCCCCGTACCCAATTTACTTCTCCCTTCTCGGGTTTTCCCCTTTACCCAATTCGCTTCTCGTGGGGGGGGGGGAAAAACCCGGAAAAAACGCAGGGGAAAAGAAAAAAGAAAAAGGCAAAAGCCCGGGGCCCCCCAAAAATTTTCGGGTATCGATATAAAATGACCACACGGAGCTCTTTCGCGCGTGGTGATAACGTACCTAAATGGTAAGGGATAATAGGTGGAAAAGGGGAAAACTGAAGAGTCGTATGCAACACGAATCAGCTGATCGAGTTTTTCCGTAGTTATCTGCTTCTGTCGCCGGCTTTTTGCTCTTCTTTCTGCTTTTCCGGGTCTTCACGAGAAGCGAATTGCGTGTGAAGGGAAATCCGAGAAGGGAGAAGTATAATTGGTACGAGGGAAAGACGAAGAATTTCGGGATTTATTGGAATTTCTGGTAAAATTTCGGGACGTTTATGTTTAATTCTCAAGATTTTCAAGGATAATCGAATTATTGAATAATAATCGGTTCATAGAATTAATTTTGTGAATTGATCAGAGTAATGCTGGCGGAATAGATTTTTTTTTTTTTTTTGCGTATTTTTTTTTCTAATTTAGTTATTACATGACCCTAGGGGAGAAAATGTTCGAAAAAAATGATAAGACACAAATTTGGTTTTGAGATTTTTGGATTAGTTGTTTTTAGATTTTTTTTATATTTGGTTTTTTAAAAATATTTCAATGTTTTTATATTTAGTTATTGTTACATGACCTTGGGAAGAAAAAATGTTGTTAGAAGTGATGGATGCTAATTTAGAGCATAGTATTTGATACGCAGCATTTTTGGTCAAATGTTGGGGCATTCACTCTGTGTATCTTCTTCTTTTAACGGTAGGTTCATGTCTGAGCCGCCGTGGTCACAGCATGATACCTAATTGTAGTTTTCATGTTGTGATGCTCGTGGAGTGAGTACGTGGTATGGTCCCCAGTTCCTTACCATGCAAGATATATGGGAAAATCTAGGGAAAACTACACTCTCTGATGCTTTAACTAATATACAGAGATAAAGAATGGTGTCAGAGATGAAGAAAATAGGCCACAACAAAACGCCGCACTCTTAAATCAATGGCAGTCAGGTTGCGGGTCGGGGGCAAGGTCGTGCAGCGATCAGGTTGGGTGGGGGGGGGGGGGTCATTACTGGGGTGGTTCGCACAGCGGTGTTTGTGGATTTCCATGAATGTCTGGAGTAATATGGGCTTAGTGGGGTTTAGTCACTCTATAGACAGCTATCAGATTAGATGTGCAACCAAATGAAGAGAATGTTCCTTTTGAGTTTGATTTTAGTTTATAATTTTGGCCTTTAATTAATGAAAAGTAATTGTTATTGTAGATTGCTACAACTATTAATATTAGTCAATATTTAAAATCAAATTAATTTTCCAGTGAATTTATTGGCAGTGTTCTGTATATAAACCCACTTGGGTATATATTTACTCAATGACTGCACTGAGATTAGGAAAATCTAAAGACTCTGCCTTACAGAAAGGATAAAACTTCACCAATATGACATAAGCAATGCAGGCAAAGAAAAATATAAGAAATAAAGATGAAAGGTCACCACAAATGCTGCATAGACACAATGTCGTGCTTAACTTTGCCTTTGCCTCTTGGTGGTAATCCTGCATAGCTGTTTTGGTTGGTCGTAAAGTCAAGACCAATCACCCCTTTTAAAATGTTACTGTACCTTCAATGTATTTATCTATTTCAAATAAGGGAAATAGGGTGATTGTGTAGGGATCCAGTGGCAATGTCCTTGGTTCAGGAAAGCTTTTGGTTCATACGGCAATATGTCCACAAAGTTGTTGTCTGAGCAGTATGGACTTTGCCTCAAAGGGGTGTAGTTACTTTTAAAACATCTGATATATGAAATATGTGTGAGGGGAAAAAATGTCAGAATTTCAGAAAATGGGTTGCAACAAATGTCAGGAGGACCCCAGTTAGGAAGGTTTTTGGTTCATGCAGCAATGATTGTGGATTCCCAAGAGTGCCCCTAAGGTTCTTGGCTAATAGGGACTTAAGCTCTGAGGGATGCAGTCACTTTGTAAGCAATATTTAAGATTAGTTTTGAAATTTCTTGGAAAACATGAATATTACAGCCATTGGCAAAGTTGGGCAAAATGGGCATCATATGTTGTAATAATGTATGGTTTGGGCTGAGATGGAACGTGGGTTTGTGTACTGGTAGTTTTTAATAATTATTAATGTCTGCTTAAACTTCAAGACTATGAAATATATTCTAATCCCTCACAGTGGTCACATAGATAGGAAAATATGGCCTCTAAAGATATTTTCAAAATTAAGTGTGGTTAGCACAATCACAAGTCAGTGATACATTGCATACAAATTGAGATTGTCTGGTATGTTTTGATTCAGCCTTTTTCTTTGGTTACTGTCAAATATTGGGGGAAATATAGCAATTATTCCAAGTCTTTTACTAAAAAAAGGAGGAAAAATATTAGTATCCAGCAATATACAATATCTCTCTCTCATTATATATATATATATAATATATATATATATATATATATATATATATATATATATATATATATATATATATATATATATATATACTAAGACTGTAGAAAAGGTATGGATGAGAATGATTATCTTTATTGTGCAAGAGATGTGTTTGACCATTTTCAATTATATTTGTCAGAAATACATGTGTAAATATAGTCAAAACTCTTTTGCACTTGAAACGATTAATTCTCATTCTTACCTCTTCTACAGTTGTCACAGTGAACACTGTTTAAGCAATACCGGTTAGTACTTTGAAAGAAAGGGTGTGGAAATTTAATATATAGTGACATGTCATTTATAATATTAATTGAAGATTTATTTTCAGCTTTATTTACATATGATTATTTTTAACAAGCGTAACATTGAACACACTTTTTTACAAATTTTATGAAAAAGTTAATTTTATGATTTCTAAAAGTAATTATGAAGTAATTTGATGGTATTATATTTTCAGTGATTTTTTCTTTTATGATCTTAAATAATTTTTCCAGAAGTAAAGTTTGGAAATGTGGCCAGGATTTGTATAATGTTTTTATAAGAAATGTTGTTTAAGGTCATATCATTTTTTTTTGGTGAACAGGATAATAGTAAATCACATCAAAACAAGAATGCCTTCAGCAAAAAATGTAGGTATTTAAGCAGTTATACAAGACATCCTGACTAGTTGTTCAGGGTTGGATGTGAACAGACAGGTAACAGGTCAGTATTTTCTCTACCACATGCCTGTAACACTTCATCTTTCAATCTATTCACTGCAGCTTTTTCCCCCCCCTAACATGTAAAAGCATATTTTCCCCTCCTTGTATTCTTTGATGTTATATGGCTGGATGCAGTGAAGAGATTAAAAGGAGCTTGTACCTGTAAATGTGGTTTTGATTATGGGTTTTACCAGATTTTTGTGGTGGATGACATCTGGGAGTGCTTTAAGCCACGAGAGAAAAAAAAATTGTAATCATGGATTTTCTTCTTTTATAAAATCCTTAGCAAAATATTGGTGCTTTATTTGTGGATTCATTAGCTTAGAGCACTTGATGTAAACAAATGTATATGAGGTGAGAACAGTTACATATGCAGTTAGGAGATCCCTGATCCATTTCTTGCCATAGTCGGCTTAAGCTTTTGTGAGTGTTTATAGGATGCAACCCTGTAATGCTTTGATTTAGTTTTTAAGTTCTAGAAGGGGGGGAGGGGGGTAGAATGGAGATGAGGAGGGAATATGTGACCATGTGGATTGAAGAAAATTGTTGGAAATTTAAATAAGTGCACAACGAAAGTTGATGCATAACCAGCACCATGCTGGTTGATTGGAAATTTTGATATATAATTTACAAGTAATAGTGGTCACATTACGATCTCCTGCAGAAGGTGAATATGCCAGTGCTTTAACTTCCCCCTAATGATATGGCTATTCTAAGTTTTTGGGTGAGACTAATATATATGTGTGTAGGCTTTATGGGGTTCATGTGTTGCAGGTACTGTGTAAATGATTAGTATATGAAAGAAACATTGTTTAAAAAATATATATACATCTATAGTTTGTAGGTCCAAGATTTGTTAGATGAGGGAATACTTTTTACTATCCATCTTTATATACAAAGAAAAATATGAGAAAATTCAATAAAATGGAAAACAGTTCAGTTTGACAGGCAAATAAGAATGATCATGAGACTTGATTTAGATAGGCCTTCCTGATGTCAGTTATGCATTTCTTATATAGCAGCCTAGATAAGAGAGAAATATATGAAGAAAATGTGAAGAGAAGAGGAGGAGGGATAACGGAGGAAAAAAAAAATTGTGTAAGCTCTCTAACAAACTTGCCCTTCTTCCAGGCTGCTGTCCGCACCTTCACCTCCAGCTCAGCTCGCCGAGCTGCCACAGATGTTCACCCTGGCTATGGCCAGATCCGTGGTACCATGAACAAATTCCAGGTTAATAAAAGGATGAAGTGTTTTTGTCTGCCGATTCTTCAACAGTAGTTAGATTTAATGAAGATTATTTGGTGTTACTGACAGTAGGAATATATATTGTGAGAGTATATACATATTTTATTTGTTGTAGTTACTGGAAAGTTTAATTTATCATTGTGCCAGTTTTTAAAGTTAATATATATAGGAGGCAAAGATAGAGAGATTGTAGCTAGTATGATTAATGTAAGCACTATTATTATAGTTTGTTTTCTTATTAGTGTTTTATAACTATATTCTATTAGTTGATATCAATTTTGTTCTCTTTAACACACCATTTGATATATATATATATATATATATATATATATATATATATATATATATATATATATATATATATATATATATATATCAGTCTGTATTATGAAATAATTCCTTCTTTCCTGCAGGTTGACAATGGTATGCCCATCCACCTGAAGGGAGGTGTTTTCGACAACCTTCTGTTTGTAAGCACCTGTGTACTCAATGCCGTGGGTCTTAGCATGACTCTGGGATTCATATATGATATGAGCTTCCCCAAGAAGGCCTAGTAAAGACGCTATAGAAGAATATTTATATCATCTTTCAACAAGGCGGGTGCTTGATAATCTCGTGTATATATGTGTCTGCCATTGAATTTATCATAAAAATGTACATGTCAGATCAATAAATTTTAGAAAGGAAACTATTTTTCTTTTCATAACAAATTCTGTATGTATTCAGTACAACTTTCGATTGTTGAAGTCTTTTGTTGTTTTATGGATTAGACTATGTAAATGCCATAATCTTTAGCAATGACTGATAAAACTATTCATTTATTGAAAATTTTCTGCCACGTCAATACGTCAGTATCTAAGGTCATTAGTGGCATGTACAAAATATAGTGAAAGGGTGGGGCTTGGATGTATAACCCCTGGGTAGGTTTTTGGTTCAGTAATGCAATGTTTTTGGATTTCCAAAATGGTCAATAATCAAAACAAATGTACCAGGCATAAACAGTTACACAGCATTATGGTAAAGTATTGTTGGTGAAAAGGGTAAATATGAATTAACGATTTGGATAAGTGAACAGAAGGGGATGAAGAGAAGAAAAAGGAAAGAGGGAGAAGAAAAGACCCTGCAAAATTAGTAGAGGCGAGGGCTGAGGTCCCTACCTTAGGCCTCAGTCTCAACTTCCTAAGCTCCCCCCCCCCCCCTTGGAAACAAGCAAGGGAGTGGGTGGGAGAGAACTAAAGTCCATGTTTTGAAAATTCTTAAAAAATAGAAAGCCTTGTTTAACACATCTTGTACAAACAACACATCTGCATTAGTGGCTTGAGTGCATACAGGTAACTAATATGGTGTTTGACTAGTATAATGCAAATACAAATTAGCTTGAAATTTCTTTAAAAATATAAGTTAAATAACCCTCCCAATCACTTGCTTCTTGTTGTCATGGGGGTGCTTAAGAGATGCAGACTGAGGCCCAATGTGGGGGATCACCCCTACCTTGGTTCTCGGCCCTTGCCTCAAGTTTTGCATGGTATTTTCCTCTTTCCTTTTCCCCTTTTATCCCCTTAACTCCCTTCCCTTCTAACAACCTTTATTGGTTGGTTAATGGTTAATGGTTAAAAGCAAGAGAAATGTGCTAGACATCTAAGGTCATGTAGCACTATAGTTAATGTTAGGGAAGGGTGGTTGAGTGATTAGTTGTCTAAGCTGGGCAAAGGAATTGGTGAGTGAAAGGGTTAGGGTCGGGTGTGGTAAGGAGTTAGATTAGATGAAGGATATGTATGCGTTTGAGGAAAGAGAATAGGTTGTTGAAGCAGAAAGTGTGGGATTCTGAAAGGATGTCTGATAGGTTGGGAGGCCGGTGAAGGGAGGATAGGTGGGGGAAAGTAGAGGTACGGGTTGTTTCAAAACGTGGGCACGACAATAGGATGTGTGGGATTGAAAGGGGAACATTACATAAGGAACATAAGGGTGGATCAGATTGTGACATCAGATAGGAGTGTGTTAGACGGGTGTGGCCAATGCATAATCGGGCGAGAGCGGTCTCCCAACGTCTGTTCCGATGAAATGGAGTTGACCAGGAGGAGATTGATAGTTTTACAGAATGAAATTTTATTAGTGCGGAGGCTTGACCAAAAAGATTGCCATCGATTATACAAGAAGGTCTTAAAGTGTGGGGTAATAATCCGTGGCTGGGATACGTGAGAAGCGTGGTTGGTATGATGTGGACATAGAGGCGTGGCGTGCTAGTGTATCTGCCTGTTCATGCGGGATTCCAACATGCTGGGCACCCAGCAAAATTTGATTGTTTTATGGCGTGTGGACAGGTAGAACAACCAGTTCTGGATCTTACAAACAAGTGGGTTGGTGGTGTGTATTGACTTTATGAGAGTTAATGAGTTACGGGAGTCAGTAAAAATTGTAAAAGAGGAAGAGGAGAGTGAGTATATGTGTTTTAGAGCAAAAAGGAGTGCATACAGTTCTGTAGTAAGGACACTGGATTCAGGAGGAAGGGAGTATTTGAAAGTACGAGTTGGGAAGATTACTGCAAAAGCAGCACAGGAGGTGGATTTGGAGCCATCAGTATATACGTGAATACTAGAGGAATGATTGGAGACATGGTCAAGGACATGTGTGAGAAGGACAGTAGGAGGGATATTTGATTTTGGTGGGTCGGGGAAAACAGAAGAGCAAATATGGGGGTGAGGTATAAGCCATGGAGGGATGGAATGGACAGAGAACGGGAGAGGTTGGAAATGGGGGAAAGGGGAATGGGAGAGGGGGGTTATCCATGCGAGTGGAGAAAGGAGTAGGTAATCGTGGAGATGAAGCTAAGGTAAGAAGTAGGGTTGTGGGATAGTTAGTTTAGTGAGGGAAAATTGGTGGAATAGATAATAGCATCGGAGAGAGAGAAGGGCACGACGTCGAGATAGAGATGGTATGCCTGATTCAGTGTACAGGCTCTCAACTGGGGAGGAGCGAAAGGCACCTAGTGCTAAGCGAAGACCACAGTGATGGATTGTATCAAGATGGGCAAGGAGAGAAGTTGAGGAAAGAGGAGTAGATATGGCATCCATAATCAAGAGTGGAGAGGATCAAAGTAACATGAAGATGAAGGAGAGTTTTGCGATCTGAGCCCCATGATATATGGGATAGAGTTTTAAGATTCGAAGACGGCGGAGAGCTTTTTCTTTAATGTGTAGATATGGTCTCGCCAGGACAGTTTGGAGTCAAAAATGACACCTAGGAATTTGCCAGAGGAACGGCATTGGAGTGGAGTGCCATATAAGAAGAGTGGGGGTAGGGGACCTACACGTGAGCGAGAGAAAAGAATGGAGAAAGATTTAGAGGTAGAGAAGCAGAAGCCATGGTTTGTGGCCCAGGAAGATACTGATGAGATTGCAGATTGAAGAAATTGGTAGAGATTTGGTATGGATTTGTCAGAGGCATAGATGGTTAAATCATCAACATATAGTGATGACCGGGCTCCTGGTGGTATAACTGAGACAATATCATTAACAGCAAGAAGGAATAAAGTGGTACTGAGCACACTGCCTTGTGGGACACCTTCGATTTGGGGAAAGAAAGATGATGTGGCAGAGGCGATTTTGACCTGGAAAGTGTGTTGGGAGAGGAAGGACTTTATGAAGACACCCATGTTTCCACGTATGCCTAGAGAGGACAATTGTTGGAGAATATGGTACCGCCATGTCGTATCATATGCTTTTTCTAGATAAAAAAAAATAGCTAGTACGGATTCATGGCGTGCAAATGCAGATGTAATATGTCTCAAAATGAGCAAGGGGGTCAGCTGAGCTTCTGGCACGGCGAAAACCGAATTGGGAAGGAGAGAGAAGATTGTGAGATTCAAGACACCACATTAAGCGGAAGTTCACTATTCGCTCTAATAGTTTGCACAAGCAGCTAGTTAGTGCGATGGGGCGATAGTCTTGAGGAAGGGTACCCAATTTATTGGGTTTCAGGAAGGGAAGGATAAGAGCTTCTCGCCAATTAGAAGGGAAATTTCCTGATGTCCATATGTGGTTGTAAATTTTTAATAGGAAGGATAAGGAGGAAGATGGGAGTTGCCGGTGCATACGGTAGTGAATACCGTCAGGGCCTTCATGAGTGTTACGGCACGATTGTAGGGCAGTAATGAGTTCAGAGGAAGAAAATGGGGCATTATAGGACTCAGCAGAGGATGGGGTGAAGGTAATGGGGGTACGTTCTCTGGTGGTCTTAATAGAAGAGAAGTGTGGAGAAAGGTGAGAACCACTACTGACCTGGCTGAAATAATCACCCAGTTCATTAGCGACTTGGAGAGGATCAGAAATGAGGGTATTTCGAATATGGAGGACAGGGGCAGGATGGGGGTATGTTTGCCTGATAGTTTATGAATTCGGCACCAAACATTTGAGATAGATGTAGAGGATGTAATTGATGAAACATAATTTCGCCAGCTATTTGTTTTACTATTCCGGATTGTACGACGAAGATAGGCAGATGCTCTTTTAAAGGAGATAAGGGCTGATAGTTGATTTGGAGTACCTCTCTTGTAGCGGTAACTGTTCCAGGCTGCACGTTTTAAGCGAAGTGCTTTAGTGCAATCAGAATTCCACCATGGAACACATTTGGAGGTATATGGTCTTGAGGTTCGAGGGATAGCTGTATGTGCAGCTCTTAAGACATGTATTTGTATCATTTCTGAAATGGAGGTGAGGGAGGATGGAGGGGTATGAATAGCAGAGAGTGAAGTGAAAGTATGCCAGTCGGCTCTATCAAAGCACCAGCGTGGGGAGTTAGGGAGTGGTACGTATGAAGTAGGAGACAGGAGAACTGGAAAGTGGTCACTATAGGGAAAGTGGTCTAAGACTGACCAGTGGAAATCTAAATGAAAAGAAGGGGAACATAGAGAGAGGTCAATGCATGAAAAAAATTGCGTGCGTGTATCAAAGTGTGTGGGGCGATCTGAATTTAGAATAGTAAGGTCAGCTGTGGAGAGGAAGCGCTCTAGAGATTGGCCTCGGGAGTTTGTGACAGAATCACCCCATAGAGTGTGGTGGCAGTTAAAGTCACCAACTATGAGGAAAGGTGGTTGAAGTTGGGAAATTAGATTTTCAAAAGCAACAAAGTCAATGGGGTGGGAAGGGGAGAAGTAGACTGAAATCACTGTGATCCAACGATGAAGGAAGATACGGATAACTGTGCAAGGGACATTGGTTTGAAAGGGAGGTGTGACATAAGGTGTTTTCTGATTGATAAGTATGGATGAGACATAAAGGGAATGTGGGGAAGAGACAAAATGATAATTGGGGATTGGTATTGACAACCTTTATTTTATGCTATGCCCCATCTCTATTCTTTTCACTACCACACTACCCTCCTAGTACTGTTCAACTTGTAACTTTACCCTAATCATTAACTTATTCTTAACCCTTTTCGCTACTGTACTCTACCATAGCGCCATATGACCTTTGATGTCATGTAGAAACTTCCTTACCTGTGGGTTTTACCCCCAAGCCTTATGCTATCCCTATATTTGAATACACCACTAATGACCTTAGATGTTGATATGGCTGAAAATTTTCAGTAAATAGATAAATAAAATGCATCAAAAAAAAAAAAAAAAAGTTACGATCCCTCTGTTTACATATAAAGGCAAAGGAACATCTGGACATGCATATAGAAAAGCAATATGAGCAAATAAACTACAAATGCTTTTCGGTTTCTTATTTGCCTCGATTTGTGCAAATGGAAAGCAACTGCTTCCCTCGGTAGAAATGTTCATATTGAAACCAAAGACCTGGCAAATGCCATGGTCTTGGTGGGGATGGTAGTAAACCTTACTATTTATTGTATATGGAAGTACTTTGATTTGATCTTTGATTTCTTATGAGTGTCCTCCCTGAACTCCTCTGCATTTTTAGAAGAAATATTGGTACTATATTTTGTTTATTAACTCATTTTATAAGTTGATGCAGGTTTTTGGTGTCATGAAGTGCCAGTAGAATACACTGTGACACCAATGTTGGCATCATAATTCCATTTTATGTTAGTTGCTGCTGAGTGATCCCATATTCTGTTCTGGCTCCATTTTTTAGACTCCATATATTGTCCTAGACATTCTGTAGCTCCACCTACCAATCACGTAAATCAGCTAGACCATGCCCCACCCTCTACCCAAAATAAGAAAGTATCATTGGCAGAGTCTACCTCAGTTTCCCCCTCTGTGGTCCTACCCTTGTCCTCCATAACCCCCTATCCTTTACTTCACCCCTTACCCCTCCACCAGGGATGGGAGTATTTGCCTTAGTTTACCATGAAAAGAACTTGAGGCTTCATCGAATTTTTTGTGTGCGTGTGCGTGCGTGCGTGCGAGAGAGAGAGAGAGAGAGAGAGAGAGAGAGAGAGGGGAGAGAGAAGAGAGAGAGAGAGAGAGAGAGAGAGGGGGGGGGGACTGTATCAGATAAGACTCTCAGGACGACACATTCAAAGTTATCGCTTATGGGCTAGTGCCTTGTACACAAGCAAAGTGCCTCTTTTAAACCATACAGAGCAAAAGGTTTTAGAAGAAAACAAAGCAGGGAAATATAAGCTGTTAATAAATAAGAACCACAGTAAAGTATGTGTGAGGTCTCACAAGACCCATATTAATTAACAAGGAGTGAGGGTTGCAGGAGCTGAATGAAACATGTGCTGACCTGGCAATGCCAAGTAGTGGTGTTTATTTTCAATAGTTACACAAAAAACATATATGGAAAATAAGTACTCTGATAGTTTAAAATTATATGAAAGATATATTGCACCAATGCACATTTAGAAAACTTACTCTCTAGTCAACAAAAATATAGATATTTCATTCAGAAATAACAAAAGAACTGTGGGTAAACACTGAAAATGTAGTGTTTTGAGCATCAAATCCTGAGAGAGAAAAATAAGACATTTCTCTTCAGAGTTTGCACTTAAAAACTCACACATAATACTGAATTCGCTCTTACTGCATGGCACCATCGATTATAGGAAGTAGATTTTAAAATGTTCTCTTCATGAGGCACTGTTTTCATTGTTTCCAGAAAATGATGGTCTAATATTTTCTTCTGAAGTAGACTCTCATACTTTCTTTAGAATCTTCATACAGAGTACTATACATTTCAAGATCATGCAACTTCTGCACTGGACCCTAACACTCCTACTGATTTTATCCTTACCTGGGAATACTTCTGTAACACCACCTAATGGTCTTCTCTGACAAGCACCTCTCTTTACATTATAATTTTGCACAAAGCCCTTCACAACAGGTGACAAGTTTCTTATATTCACTGCTCCATAATTTCCTAAACTTATCAAGCTGCTGCTGGGGAACACTTACACGGACAATTAAATCCTTTCCTGAAACATATGAAGGTTGGTCGCTAACCTCAAGTTGGAGTCCAGCATTATGCCCAATAAGAGAGTGAAGGAGTCAAAGGATTTGAAACATCAGGTTTATCTTCAACAAAGGCTAAAGGTCTAGAATTTATACAAGCCTCAGCTTCTCACAGAGTGATCTCAAGCTCACTTCCTGACAGACATTTAACACCTACTGTTTTCCTCAAAGCAGTCTTAACATTATCATCAAACACTCCCACTAACCTCCCCAGTATGGAGAACGGGGAACAATGAATTTCCACTGAGGAGTTAGTGGACCATATTCTTGCTGAAGTCAACGAGCCACCCAAAAAGGTTTTAGTATCATCTGAGTAAAAAACAGAAGAAATGCCTCTTCCTCCTGTACATCTATGTATAGCAAGCATGCAATCACAGAGAGATAAGGAATCAGTAAGTTCAAGGTGAACTGCTCTTACTACTGCACATGTAAACAACAAAATGTACAATTTCTTGGAAGGC
Source organism: Penaeus monodon (assembly GCF_015228065.2). Taxonomy (NCBI): domain Eukaryota; kingdom Metazoa; phylum Arthropoda; class Malacostraca; order Decapoda; family Penaeidae; genus Penaeus; species Penaeus monodon. The sequence goes on from NW_023658406.1 coordinate 44,130, forward strand.
AATTCAACACAAAAGAGGATCAGCGTAATCAAGACCTGTCATAGTAAAGAGAGGAGCAATCTTAACTCTTAATACTGGTAGAGGTGCAGCAGGGTGACTACAAGCCCTGGAATCATACCCCCTGTACTTAACACACTCACTGCAAACAGTTTTAGTAATTTATCTGACTCACTATCTAGTAGTTGCTTCTTAATGTTGATGGATGGTGGATACTTCAGCATGGTTCAGAAAAATAGGCTGAAATTGAACCAAGAGCATAGCAACATGACTTGAAAGTTGCTTTCAAAACTTAAGTCTGCATTCTCCAAACGTTCTTTAATTCTCAACAGGCCTTCATTATCTACATAGGGATCTAGTCCACACACAGGAGAACTCCTTGCAGGAGCTTTACCTTTTCTCAAGTCTGCAATTTCCTGAGCAAAATTCTCTTTCTCTACACAGGAAAACAATTTGGTCGTGGCCAACTCACCAGAAGACAAGGGACCTGATATTTTCACAGAATGAGGTAGGGCATTATTTATAAATCTCATAACCATGATAAGCTTTATCAATATGACTCCATATGCAGGAGTGGTCACAGATACACAAGAAATGTTCTTTTCACTGTAACTTTCTTCTATAGGCAACTCTAGTTTTTTTTTTTTTTATCACATACGGTTAAAGGTTCAGACAACCAAGGGCCATTTATCCATAAACCAGATTTTACAAGTGGGTCAGTTAACTCCCTTCTAGGAACAAAATCTGCAGGACTTCCCTTCCCTGGACAATGGTACCAGTGGCATGGGGAGGTTAGACTCTGAATTTCAACAACTCTATTTGACACAAACACTTTCCATCACCAAGGATTACCCTTTTATCCATGCAAGTGCAACCTTTGAGTCTGTCCAACAGCAATAAGCTACAGTCTTATCAAGATAGAGTGCAGACTTCACAAAATCTAAGAGCCTAGCATAAAGCAATGCACTAAGCAACTCTGGGTAATGTAACCCTTTTTTTGGTGCTGCTACCCTTCACCTTGCTACTACAAATGACACCTGTTATGTTCCATCCACAAAGGGAACTCTCAAAATCACACAAGCTCCATACCCTTTCTCCGAAGCATCACCAAAGGCATGAAGTTCTAAACCAGACAACCCTCTCCAAGAAATTTCTGGAAAACAGAAATGATTAATCTTCCAGTATATCAGAGCTGCATATGACCTTTCACCACAATACTTTACTATAGTGTTATATGACCTTTGGTGTCTAGCCATTTGTTTTAACCATTAACCCATCTGAGATGCAATACTCTTAACACAATGCTTGTTTGCACTTTTTAGGTAGTACTTCTTTCCCTAATCAAGCATACATGACAAAGGGACTAATCAAACCAAGTGGGTCAAAAAGCTTGGTTATGTGATTAAAAACTGCTCTTTGTAGCAACATCAATTGTATCTCCAATCTAAATCAAAACCTTCAAACAACAAACTGGTCTTTTAAGGATAACCACTTCATTTTCCTCACCATGATCATATTGTCATTAAACATTATAGTCAATAATTTCCCATTTGAATGTCATTTAGAAAGAGAAAACCCTGCTAAAGCTAAAATACTCTGAGTTCTTTAAACTTATTGCAAGCTTTTTCTGCACTGTCCTCCTCTGACAGCCAATCATCCACATAAAGGTTTTCTTTTAATTCTTCTATGACTTCTGTATTATGAAAGATTTTAAGTAATATTTAATAGTTGTATATAGCAAGAATAGGTTACTTGTATTACCAAAGGGAAAAATGAAAAAACCTCATAATTCTAATGGAGTCTTTGCATTTCCATAGAATGCGATAAACATCTCGGGGTTCTTGCCGAGCTCAAATCTGCAAGAATGCCTTTGTAATATCAAAAAGTCAAAAGCAACCATCCACCTTCTGAAACGAATTGATACTTTCACAAGATCTGGATTTAAATGAAGACCAGACTCAAGACAATGATATAAAGAAATGCCATTGTAACTAGCTGCAGAAGCATCAAAAACTGGTCTAATCTTTGTTGAAGAACTACTTCTTTGACAACTGGATGATGAGTCATATAATAAGTAGGATGAGAACTTCCTTCAATTATTCCCTCTCTTCAAAACATAAACACATAGAATATGTTTTTAAGCAGGGTTTTATCTAATCATATTCTAAATTCTCTACAGCCCTCCAATCGAGGTAAGCCTACTTCATAATTCCCTCATCAACATAACATTTGCTGCAAAACAGGATCTGAGGTAAATGGTAGGAACAGTTTCCTTTGGTATTCAACAGATCTAAATCCGAAATCCAAGTAAATCAGAATCTGTAACATTTCCCGTGCACAACATTTGGTAGACCCAAAATTCTGTTAGAGAATCCACCAGAGGGAAATAAAAACCCAACAAGTACAGACTTTTGGCCTATAGTCCATTCCCCAGATGTGGCTTATATCAGGATCCATAATCCCAACAAGCATCCAAAACACAAATATATCTATATACGTGGCTATTATTCTGTATATCACAGCAAAAATC